>NW_008585141.1:0-1723 GCF_000691845.1 Merops nubicus
GGGGCCTCCACCACCTCTCTGGGCAACCTGTTCCTGCGTTTCACCACCCTCCTAGTGAAGAACTTCTTCCTAATGTCTAATCTAACCCAACTTTTGTCCACAAGATGCCACCAGCATCCCCCCACCCATCTCTGTGCCCCCTCTGAGCTGCAGCTGGGTCACACCTTCCCCGAGCCTCCACCAGCCTGGATCCTGGCCCACATGAGCTGGTGCTTTTCCAAACGTGGCTTCCCCAAACGTGGCCTTCCCGGGGACAGCTCCTCACACGGCACCCTGCGTGGCTGTGCCAACAGCGTCACCCCCCAGCCTGGGGCTGGCTTGGACACAGCACTGATGTTGGAGGGTCTGTGTGTCCCCCAGGCGAGGGGCAGGGGGACATTGGGGACTCCTCTGAGGGGTGGCAGCATGTTGTGGCAGGTTCCCCGAGGCTGGTGCTGAGGCTGGACTCCAGGCTCTGGAGGACTCCCACCCAGGCATGTGCTGTCCTGCTGCTGTGGTGCAGTTCCTTGGGGTGCTGTCCTTGTCCCCTGCCTGGGGACAGGGGGTTTGGCTGTGCCCACAGACCTCTGGCATGACCTCGTCTGCCCTCCCTCACCAGGAAGGTGGTGCAGGGGTGGAAGGACATGTTAGGTGAGTCCCTCACCATCATAGCCCACCACTGAGCTGGGACAGGTGATGGGAGAGACCAGGTCTGAGCTACTCCAGATCCTCCTTGGTGGTGTGGTGAGGATGCCAGTGCCAGGGAATGTCCTTGGGGCACCTCAAAGCATGAACAGCTTTGGGAAGGGACCCCTCATGGTCCCGTGAGCTCTCTGCTGCACATCCAGAGCCTGGGGGAGCAAGGACAGCCGTCCCATGGGGCACTCGGGCCCCACAAGGTGCAGGACTTGCCCCTCTGAAGCGGGGTGCTCTGCAGGGTGCAGGGCTGGGCTACAGACAGAGCAGGGCAGGAAAACCCTGTGGGCTGCCAGCCCGGTGGGACCCGGAGAGCTCCTGCGGAGAGGCGGGGGCAGGAGTGCACATCCAGAGCCTGGGGGAGCAAGGACAGCCGTCCCATGGGGCACTCGGGCCCCACAAGGTGCAGGACTTGCCCCTCTGAAGCGGGGTGCTCTGCAGGGTGCAGGGCTGGGCTACAGACAGAGCAGGGCAGGAAAACCCTGTGGGCTGCCAGCCCGGTGGGACCCGGAGAGCTCCTGCGGAGAGGCGGGGGCAGGAGGGTGCTCAAACGTGGCCGGAGTCCATCAGCCCTGAACCACCCGGTCCTCCCCTCCAAACCCAGCCCTCTGGCGTGCAGGGACAAGTGGATTTTGCCCCTTAACACACGCCACTCAGCACCACGGGCCGCCCTTGGCTCCCTGGTCTGCTGCCTGAGTGCTCAGTTCATGAATCCAGGCGTGGCTGTGGTGGCTGGTGGCCAGAGCTGTGGTGGCTGGTGGCCGGGGCTGTGGTGGCTGGTGGCCGGGGCTGTGGTGGCTGGTGGCCAGAGCTGTGGTGGCTGGTGGCCGGGGCTGTGGTGGCTGGTGGCCGGGGCTGTGGTGGCTGGTGGCCAGAGCTGTGGTGGCTGGTGGCCGGGGCTGTGGTGGCTGGTGGCCGGGGCTGTGGCCCCTGATGCCCGCCTGGCTCATGCCCAGGCAGCACGCTAAAGCTGCGCTAGGAATTGGCACAGGGGGCTGGGGGAGCAGCTCCCACGGCTGGTCCACAGCTGCTCGGGTGGGTGAGAAAG
>NW_008585141.1:1780-2088 GCF_000691845.1 Merops nubicus
GAGCACCACAGGGCACCACACTCCCACCTCAGCCCCAGCCTCTGGACCCGCGTCACCTGCGTCCCCTCCCGGGGACACCCCCGGTGTGTGGTGCTCCCATCCCTCCCACACCCCCAAGATGCAGCACAGCGAGCCCATGCCAGGACATCGTGGTGCTCCCACACTGGTGACATTCCCACTTGTCATCGTGCCCATCCCAAACGCCAGCAGCTCTGCTTGCAGTGTGCACACCCACAGGGTAGGGACCGGCGCTGTCTTCCAGGTAGCGAGTGACAGGACAAGGGGAAAGGGCCTCAAGTTGTGCCAGG
>NW_008585141.1:2133-6172 GCF_000691845.1 Merops nubicus
TGCCAGGCTGCCCAGGGCACTGGTGGAGTCCCCATCCCTGGAGGGGTTTCCAAGCCGTGGAGATATGGCACTGAGGAACATGGTTTAGTGCTGACTTGGCAGTGCTGGGGTGATGGTTGGATGTGATGGTTTTAAAGGTCTCTTCCAACCAAAATGATTCCATGGTTCTATGAACCTTTGATGCTATGGTTCTATGATTCACCTCTGTCCCCATTCCTCCCTCACAGCCCCTCCCACAGCCAGGCACCCCACGCCACCCCCCCACTCCCACGCCCACAGGCAGTGCCAGTGCATCGTGAGCACCTCGACACACCTCAGCCCGTGACTCAGTGTCCCTCGTGGGACAGCAGCCTTGTGACTCGATGTCCCTCCCCAGGCACGCCCCTGGAGCTCCCCCTTCCCACCCTGAGACGCAGTGTGACTCGCTGACCACCCCCCTGCCACCCAGAGTAAATCCTAAAGCGTGTCCCCGGGACTCCTGGTGGGGCTGTAGACCAGAACCCCAGGGCTGGGAGCAAATCCCCCCGACCACCTCCCCTGACACCCCCCTGGTTGCCCAGATGGCACCTGTAAGACCCAGCCCAGCTCCAAGATCTCATCCCTGAGCCTGAGAAGTGACTGCCACCTCCTGGGAAGCATCAGGGACAGGTTGGATGAGAGCCAAGGGGTGGAAGCTGGAGTCAATAAAGTTGAGCTCAGTAATAAGGTGCAAACTTTCACTAGAGCAGGAATTAATGAGTGGATTATTGAACATAAATAAACAAAGGATTTCTTGTGACTCGTGAGAGGTGACTCAGTGCTTTCGGTGAGGCTGGGTGTAGCTCAAGCAGACAGTGTAGTGAACCCTGGATAGTCTGGACCTTATCTGTTTAGGTCTCTCTTGATGATCCTAGAAGACTTCTGGACTTTTGGTGAGGTCAAGCTGTCTGAACTCTGTGTACACTGAGACTTCAGTGGCATCTGAGTATCTGAATCTTAAAAATCAATTAGTAATTCCCTCCACCAGCACGGAACTCCACCGATACTCGGGAAGGAGGATGGGCTGCTGCATCCAGTTGCCCCTATTTATTTTATCCTCAGGCTCTTCTGTTATCTCCTGGAGCCCAGACTTTCCTTTCACAGAGGCATCTGTGAATCCCAGCTCTGCTGAGAGCCTTTGGTAGGAGGGATGAAGGATCCCTTGGCTGCTTCACACCCTGCCCATCCTGCCCAAATGAGGACTTCCCTTTGGCTTCCCTCGGGGAGTGGAGCCAAATAGGCCAAGTAATTATTTTTTTTCTTGAACTGAGCTTTGCCTGAGCTGAGCTTTGCCAATTCCAACTGGAACCAAATCACCAGATGTGGACGGTGTAACACGCTCAGGGAAAGCAGGCACAGTGGGTGGAGGAAGAAGTGCTTTGAGTCTGCGTTGACCAGCAGAAAGGGATGAGAAATGACAACACTTTGGGGGACGGTGCCCGTGGACTGAGAGTTCATCTGTCCTAGAGCTCGATGCGTTCTTTCCTTGCAGCTGAAATGATGTCAACCAGGCACTCCTGGCTGTTGCCTCTTGCCCTCCCTTCGCTGGAGGCTTTCAGCTTGGGAGGACTTTGCCGGAGGATTGCATCCTTGGATTCCCTGGCTCGAGCTGCTGGTCTGAATGCTCTCCAACCCGCCTTGATCCAAATGACCTGCTTAGGCAGTCCACCGGTGGGTCTATCCTAACTCGCAGTTGCAGCTGGAAGATGATGTGCAATTAATGTCTTGGAAAAGGAAGGAGGGAGAGCAGCAAAAGGACGACTGGGGGCTGAGAGCTGCTACGTAATAACCGTGGGGAAGTCTGTGCGAGGGAGGATTCCTCAGGGCAGCCGCCTGGTCCTTCAGAAAGAGCTTGAAGGGAGTAAGTTCAGAGAGAGGCTAAGAATCTGGCAAAATGGAAATCTCTGCAATTATCTCAAGAACAAGGAGGAGGGGCCCAGACAGCGGAAACAACTTTAAATCATTAGAGACAGGGTAACATGAGTGCAGGGGCAGATGCAGCACGACCTGCTGGGGGTGACTGATGGATTTCCAAGGGTCTGCAGGGGAAGTGAAGGTGGTCCCCAGTGGTCCCAGTGGTCCTGGGGAGGTGGGACCACCACTGGCTCTGAGATGGCTGGTTGGTCACTTTGCTTTTCTGCTTTGGCGTTGGGTGGGGAG
The DNA here is from genome assembly GCF_000691845.1 of Merops nubicus. Lineage (NCBI taxonomy): Eukaryota > Metazoa > Chordata > Aves > Coraciiformes > Meropidae > Merops > Merops nubicus. Next base: position 4,312 of record NW_008585141.1, read on the forward strand.
CACAGCCCATGTCCTTCAGGCAGGGCTGGGAGCTCAGCCTAGGCTGGGCTGGAGGTCTGGGTAAAGGGTGATGGATAAACCCCCTATTTTCCAAAGCCTAATGATGGGCTTTTGTCTTATGGCACTTCCAACACTGGCTGAAGAAATTTCATCTGTGGATTATTTTTGAGAACAAATAAACTAGGAGCTCACGTGGGTTCAAAGTGTAGGTTCAACCCAAGTTCATGGAAGAAAAATCCATCAGGGATTATCACATAAAAAGGCTCAGCTCTGGCTCAGGAGGTCCATGAAGTGCAAACTGCTGTAAGCTGGGAAAGTATTTGAGGATGTGTCACCCTGTGTGGGTCCTGGGTGTCTGCTGGTGGGACACATGGTGCCTTGGGGCACTGCACCACCTCTCAGCACAGGGGGAAGGCAACAAACCTCCTGCAGCAAGTGAAGAGGCAGATGGGAAAAGGAGGTGTCCCACCCTCACTGCAGGAGGTCAGCAGGGAGCACAAATCACCCAGAACTGTTACAACCTGTGTGCAGGTGTGGTTCCCACATCCTCACCAGCCTTGAATGAAGACCATGCATTTGTAGACTCCACAGTCCTATGAGAAGCCTTGAAGGATCAACTCAGAGTTCAAAATCATCCTGACATGTGAAAGAAATGACCACTAATAATAAACTCCACCCCTTCCTCAGCTCATTAATGGAGATACTATAAAAGGAAGCTCTTGGGCAAGAAGGTGTAGTGGGGTTGGTCATGCTGGAGAAGGCAGGGGCTGGAGGATCCTGGTCTGATCAGCCTCAGCAAGGGGAAGGGCAACTGGTGTGCTACTAGGACTTGAGGGTCAAGAGGGAAGCAGTGAAGTCCAAGCCTGAGACAGCCTTCCTCTTCCAGACCAAGCCATACTCGTGTCTGCTCTCTGCTGGAGCTGTCCTGCCATGAGGCTGAGCTGAGGAGGTCACCCGTGGTGCCACAGTCAGGTGAGCTTCACCAGGTCTGGCTGTGAGCAGCGAGTCCCAGCTGGCACGATGAGCCTGGGAGGAGGATGTCTGGTCTGGGGCTCACCAGGAGGTGCCTGGGATGGACAGCAGAGCTTAAAGTGCCTTGCCTCTGAGACAAAGAGTGGTAGAGCTGGGTGGAAAAGACCTTGGGAGGTCCCTAGTCCAGCCTTGACTGCTGCCAACACCAGAGACCAGCCTGACATGAGGTCTCAAGCTGGGTCTCGGTGGGCTGTGGGCAGCAGGAACAGTGAACTCTGTGGCAGTGCCTCCAAGGACAAGGGCTCTGCAGCTCCTGCTTTGGACCTCTGTGCTATGGCCCCTGGGGGCTGCAGAGGAGCCTGGTCCCATCCTGTGCTGTGGGCCAGCAGGTAATCATGTGTTAGGGACACGAGGGGGTGTCAGAACCTACCCCCAAGGTGGGTGGGTGCCTGGGCTCCTGTGCTTGCTTGCTGGAGAGCCATGCTTCCCTGCGGGGGGGATGGAGCTCAGGGCTTCTCCTCCAGCCACCCAGAGCACACTGGCTACTCTCAATGGGTTCCTGAAGCCTTGGCTGTAGGTGGAGGTCCTCTCTGTGCCCCTCTGTCCCCCATGAACCTTGCAGGTCCACAAGCAGCCCCGGACGCCTGCGAGCTGTGTGCGAGCGCGGACGCTGCGGGTGACGCCAGATCCCTCTATGTTTCTTGGCCCTCGGTTCCTTGGCCATCTCGCCAGGTATGTAACAATCCCAGCTATTTCCTGCTGTACTGCGAGAAAAAAAGAATTAATCCAATTAAATAATACAACCCTTCCCCCTGTTTGATATAAACACGCCGCCGGCCGCCCGGCCCCCTGGCTGGACAGGCAGCATTGCAGACGGATTGCGTCGGGC
>NW_008585141.1:6291-25190 GCF_000691845.1 Merops nubicus
GACCCACGTATCCTGGGACCGTGTGCTTCTGTGCCGGGAGGGGGGAGCTCGGGGCCAGAGGTGCCCTGTGGAGGTCCCTGGCGCCTTGCAGGGGCTCGTGGGCAGAGGGGAGCAGCCTCCTACCAACCCTGGGGACTCAGGGGTGATGAGGGACCCCCCCTTCAGTGTATTTTGCCAGGGACTCGTTTATCTTCCCTGTCCCATGATGAGAGTGCCAGGGGTCTGATGTCCCAGGGTTACACCCCGTTGCTGCCCTGTTCCCAGGCTGGTGTGATGGGTGCTTCCCACCCAGAGGGTCTGTCCCCCCTGGCGTGGGGTAACAGGCTGTCCAAGGGTGCACATTGCTCCAGGACCTCTGCTACATGGGTGCTGAGCTGGGTGCAGGGCTGGTGGGCACAGGATGGTATCACAAGAGCCTAAAGATGCCCGTGGTGTACAGCTCAGGGCACAGCACCCACAGCAGATGCTCTGCTCATCTCAGAGTGATCTCTGAGTGGATTTGCTGTCCCTGAGCTTGTCCCCAGGTGCCCTCTGCAAGTGTGACTGGCACTGGGGGGTGAATGGACATGGCAGTGGGACTGTGGTGGGGAGCAAGCACTGGAGACCTGGTGGCCACTGGGCTTTCTGGCACTTGGAGCTCTCTGATGGGGCTTTGGGTGGGTAGTGTCCCCATGGCCCTGCCAAGCAGCCATCCTGCCTTGAGGCAATGGGAAATCCAAGACAGGTTTGATGTCAGGGCTGCACCCCTGGGTGTTTTGAGGCTGAGGTGGGGATGGAGGACAGGCTGTCTCCTCCACAGGCCTCCAGTTCCCACCCTGCTAGCCCCCAACCTCTCACCATCTTGCTCCCGCTTGTTCCATGCTGACAGGGGGCTCAGCACCCTCTGCTTGGCCCTCAGCCTCCTGCTTGTGCTGAGTTGGAGCAGTGAGTTTTACAGTTATGGGGTGCAACCTGGAAGAGGGAATTGCCTCAGGTCATCCCCATGGCCAGGGCTGTGGAGCACCAGGGATGTCTCACCAGGGCTCACATTCCAGGACTGCAGCTGGTTTTACAAAGGTAAATGACAGCCAGTAATTAAACAAGTGAGGTGCTGGGCACCATTTGCAGCCCTGCTGTGAGGAGCATTACTGGGAAAATGTTGGGGGTCTCAGACCCCCTTTTTCCACACCCTCAGAGGGTTGGTGGGCTGGGATGCTCAGCCAGCCCCAGGCTGGCAGTGCTCTGCAGAGGCTGGATGCCATGAGGAGCCCCACAGAAGCATCCTGTAATGCCACCAGCCCCATCCAGCTGCGGGCATTGACCCTGTGCCCTGGCTCTGGGGCAGTGCCCAGCAGGCAGGGGCTGGAGCCTGGGGCCATGTGCATGTGGTAGGTCCTCCATTATTTTGTCTACTCTGTTGCCCAACCAGCAGGAGCAAGCCCTGTGGTTTGAATTCCAGGTTTGCTGTAATTGAGCTGTTATCTCTCCACCAGGATCTGGTTTCACTCATGCTTTGGGTCGCTGTCTGCTGTAGATGGATGTCTCCATTAGCAAGGGCTGTTCCAGAGCTTTCCCTGCCTCTGCCCTTTTCCCCTTTCCCTCACAGAGCTCTGCTCTCCCCTCGGCCCTGACCCCAGTGTGGGAAGGGCAAAGGCTCCTGGGAATCATGGCACCTGCAAACCTGGACCTACCAAGAGGATAAGTGCTCCCAGCAGCCACCCATCCCATCCCCAGGGCACGGGGCTGTTCTGGCCAGGAGGCTGGCTGATGTGATGTAGCAGCACCATGGAGGTGAGGAGGAGAGGAGCAGCAGGGAAGGGGCACCTGGAGCTGCCCTGCATGGTCTGGTAGCCTCAGTTTGTTGGGTGCAGCAGGAGGACCAGAGATGATGGCTACTGGCTGCAACGTGAGGAATCGCCAGAATTTTCCACTGAGGGAAATTTTTTTTCCTCCCTGAGGGTGGTCAAACACAGGAACAGAACAGCTGGTGGAATGGCCACTTTGGGGGATGTTCAGATCTTGACATGGCTCCATCCAACATTCACGTTGGACCTGCTGCTCTGTACTTTGCTGACAGCCCACAGGGGTGTTTGCCCAGCAAGGTGGCAGTTGTGCCTGGGGGGCTGAAGGCTCTGAGAGATGTCACCACTGGGGGCTGTCAAAGAAGGGATACTCCACAAAGATGGTTTGCAGAGAAGGGCTGGAGAAGGTGCAGGATGAAGGCTGCTCCCCAAGGGTGCTCTGGGACTCTCACCTTGTTACTGAGCTCTGAGTTGTTCACTGCAGACTCTGGTGAAAGCTCTTTTCCCAGGGTATTTGCCTGGGATGTGACCTTCCACCTGTGCCCAGGACCTGACCCAGACACCAAGAGATGGTCCTGACCCACCAGCATCTCTGCTGATGGAGCTGCACATGCCCTCCATGGTGCCAGAGCAGGCTGTGACAGGCTGCTCCCAGACAGGGTGTCTCTGTGCCCCAGGGGTGACCCTGCTCCCCCACCATGGTGCAAACTTGTTTTTCCTCATGGTGTTCTCCAGCTGCCAGGGTCACTCTCCACAGTTTGGTTTCTTCCCCCTTCAGAGGATGTCCCCCATGGACCAGCCATGGGATCAAGGGTTCAAGGGCTGTGCTTCTCTGCTCTCACATCTGTCCAACAGCAGCCCAGCCCCTCTGGACCTGGTGTCCCTGGGGCTCAGGGACACCTGAACCCCCTCCTAGGGTGGCTGGTGGCCACCTAAACCAGAACACATGCCTGTGCCCCCCAGCAGCTCCCAGGCATTGCTCCACACGCTGGGCCAGAGCTGGTGTGACACTGCTGGGGACACTGAGGTGCGTGTGGGTGCTAATCTTTGGGGCCATCGGCTGAGGCATGGAAACAAAATCCAGCTCTAATTGGCCTCTTCCAGTAATTCTTCCTGACAAAACAATTAAGTTTCTCAGGCAAGAGATGTTCTTTGCAAACAGTCTGTGCCAGATGCTTTTGCTTTTTTTATCTGTGGTATTTGAGGATCTTTTCCTAATACTTACTCATTATTTTATGAGGCACAGACGGGTTCTGCCTGCCCTTTTGAAGCTTAGTATCACAGTCATGTTCATTTGTTGTCTCAGGGCTTCCCTAGTTCTATGGGAGGGTTTGGTTGGGTTTTTTTTTTTAATTGTTTCAAATAAACATTCTTGATTTGTAAAGCGCTGGGTCCTGTGAGACAGGGCAGGGAACGGGACAGGCTCCAGCCCTCCCAAGCCTGCCGAGGCTGCGTGGACTCTGCAGCAGGGCTGAGGTCAAAGCTGGAAAAACTTGCAAGACCAGATTGCAGAGAAGGTCCTGGGCCAGCAGAGCCTGGCTTGTGGTGGCCAGGGGAGCCTGGCTTGCAGGCTGCCTTGTATCAAGGGGATGACAGCGAGTGGAAAACCTGAGCTGGAGGCTGCTGCAGTCAGTGTGCAGGGGTGGGCACTGCCCACAGGCTTTTTTGTCTCCATCCTTGCCCACCTCTGGAAATCACAAAGTGGCAGCACTGCTGATGGGCTCACAGCCCTTTGTCTTCTCACCTGGGAGTTGCAGGAGTCCATCTTCCTGCTGTTGACTTCTAATGTTTTCAGTTCATCCTTTGGGGCATCTGGTCCTTTGTTTTCCCAGCCTGGGTGCTTGGTGAGGTGCCCTGGGTGCAGGTAGCTCTGTTAGCACCTTGAAGAGCTGCTAATCCAAGTGTTGCCAACACCTTCCTTTCCCAGGGTTCTTCTCCCAGCAGTGTTTGCACCCCATCCTCACACCTCCCTCTTTGTACCTGTCTCAGTGCTGTGATTGTTCATCCTGGGAAAGGGAGGGTGCAGCTTTGGGGAATGGCACCCCAGGAGGGTGCAGTACTGGCACTATTGGAGAATGGCACCCCAGGATGGGGATGGTCTTGCGAAGGCTTGCACCTCTTGGAAGCAGTGTGTTAGCTGAGCAAAAGGGAGCACCTGGATGGGATGTGGTGGAGGGTGAGACCAGCTGGTTTTTGGGGTGAGTCAGTGCTGTCTGTGGGGTGTCTGAGCACTAGTGCTGGATGCACCCCGGTCTCCATGGTCTCTGACATCGTGCCCAAAGATTCCAGCCCTGCTGGCTGCTCGTTGCAGTGCATCTGGGCTGAGGTGGGTCCTGTTTGTCTAACGATGTCCCAAGTGTTACCTTGCTTAGACTTTGCTGGGGCTGGGGTGGGGAGGGAGTGGGGCTGTGGGCTGGGAGGATGCCGTGGGCAGGATGTGGACTCAACATGAGCATCCTCATGCAGCAGCCTCACAGCAGGTCCCAGCCCTCTCGTGCCTTCCCCATGGGGTCAGGAAGGGACCAGCTCGGGGGGCAGGGGGGATGGTTCCTCTCGGTGCCTCTCCAGCCCTCTTAGCCGAGGGGCTGCGCTGGAGGAGGAGGAAACCCCATCCGTGGCAGGTGCTCCTGTGGCTCGGGATGACCTTTCCCAGCGGGCTGTGTCCCAGGGACTCAGTCACTCCATAAATCTCCTCCCCTCTGCAGCGTGGAGCGCGGGGAGGCGGCCGTGGCTGGGGGCTGGGAGTGTCCAGCTGCGGCCGCTATCTCGGCGGAGGAGCCGAGCGTGGGGTGCCAGCATTTCCAGGAGAGAGACAATCGGGCTTTATTTCCCTGCCACAGAGGAAAAATAATGAACATTCCTCGGGTTTGTTTTCAGGCTGCTTGGTGGAATAAATCTCAGACTGTTGTTGTCTCCCCGGTGCTGCAGAACTGCCTGTTCTCACCCCGTGAGTCACCCACGCCCGCGCTGCCGCTGGCGGCACCTCCACAACCCTGAGCGGTGGCCCAGGGCCTGCTCCCTGGTGGATGTGCTGTGGACACCTGGACCAGAGCTGTCTCACACCCCCGGGGAGCTCAGGTGGGCACCGATGTCTATCAGGCTCAATGACCTCCCCTGGACATCTCTCTCTGCTGCCAGCAGCAGCCTGGACAGCTCTTGCCACCTTGTCCTCTGGACCTGGGTCTTCCTTCCAGGACCCTGACAGAATGACATGCTGCAGATCTTCAAGGTGAGGGATCTGTCTCATGGGGCAATGACTCTGCTGGAGGAGAGAGTCATTGTGCTGGACCCAGTGGTCTTTCCCATCCCCTCTGCCTGGTTGGGAAGGGGATACAAGGGATCCTATGGCCTCTGTTCTTCCACCTGTGAGACCATCCATCAGCAGTGCCCCTTTTGGCATGGTGGGATCTGTCCCTTTCTCACATGGTCCAGAAGGCTTGGCCTGATGTAAACCATGATGCTGGAGTTGTGGCTTTGTGGGGTAGGAGGTGACCATACCTGTGTCCTCCTGGCTGATCCCCACAGAGGCATCCAGATGCCTTGGGAGGTCCGTTGAGAGGCAAGGATCCATGTAACATGCTCGGAGCCAGGTCCACAGCACTGCTGGTGGGCCAGTCACATGTGCTGCTAGGTAACGTGGAGGTGGGAGATAGCAGGCAGTGCTGGAGCTGCACCTCTTGGAGCAGGGGTTCTTGGTGTGACCAACAAGCAAGCACTACTCATGTCATCTCCAGTGTCTAGCCAAGCGTGCCCAGTGCTCAACCACATGTGGAGACCTCATAAACTTGGCATCTAAACCTTGCCAACTTTCCTCCTGCAAATTATCCCACCTGGGAGACTGAGGAGGTCCTGAGAGCTTGTTGTGGACTGTATGTGTCTATGAGGGGAGTCTGGTGGGCACAGCACCCTGGGTTGCCTGCTCCTGGGTGGTCCTCACTGTGAGTGACCTGTGCTGATGAGTTGAGACCTTTTGCACAGGTTTGGGATGTCTGGGTGTCAGAGCATGTCCCGTGAGGAGGGACAGGGTAGAGGAGCCTCCAAGAAGTCGGCGTGTGCACATGGCTGGATGTCTGACCTAAAAAAAGTCCCAAAAATAGCTGGTTTTAGAAACATGAAGTCTCCTCGTGCTGTTGCCCAACACTCGATCCACATCTAGTGGCAGCAGTCAGTCCAGTGAAGCATCGCCAGAAATAGTGAGATCCTAGGAACCACGGGGGCTGGGAGGCTCCCCGGGGCTGCCCAAAACATGGCAAAGGACCAGCTTGAGCTCAGGGTGTTTGCAGAGCTGTCTGTGGCAAGTCATGAAAAGAGAAAACCCCCAAAGTGAAATATTTTTCTTGCCTCACAGGGAAGGAAAAATGGGGTGAGGAATGAATGAAGCGCTGCTGCCGGGAGGGGCTGTTGGAGCACTGGAACAGCTGATAAAAAGGCTCGATAGAAAAAAAGCTGATAAAAAGGCTGGATGAGCACCGTGACCTCGGGCAGGCAGAGGCTGGGGGGAGATGCACCAGCTCAGCCCAGGGGCAGGAGAAGAACACAGCCCCCAGGGAGAGCCGAGCTGCCTCAGTTAGAGATGGGGCTGTTCGGGGGAGCCGTGCTCGTGGCTTACAGGAAAGGCTCGTGGAGGGAAGGAGCTCCAGCATCCCTGGAGATGTCTGGTCAAGGCTTAATGGATGTCTTGTGCAGCCAGCAACGTCACTCCTCGAGAGTTCCTGCAAAATCACAGATAAGTCGTGACGGAAAGCTCTGGACTCTGTCAGGGTAACGAGCAAGCGGGCTCTGCTCTGCTAACGAGAGGCTAATTGCTGGGCACTGGCTGCCTTGGACATCAATGAACAGAGTGTTTATTTGGACATCTGAAAGGTCAGTTTGCTAAAATGTGAAACAATCGCTGGCGTGAGCAGCTGGGGCTGTAAATTTAGAGTGGGAGGTGTTAGCGAAAACTGGGACTCGTTCAAGGACGTCCCAACAGTGCCCCAAAAGCCATGATTTCATAGACCAAAATAATTCTCCCCGGGAAGAAGCTGTCAGAGGCGGTTTGGACGTGTAAGTGTGGTGGCCCGCAGCTGGAGGGGGAGGACCTGGGTGGTGCAGCAGGTGGGGACCAGGAGGGAGCCTGGCCAGGATCTGGGCTAGATGGGAAGGAGATGAATGAAGGCTGACATGTGTACTCTGTTTCACTGCCTTGGGGAGGGCAGCGTGCCTTCCCCTCTTCCTCATCTTCCTGCTTCAACCATAAATTTTGGAGAGGTGGTTCATGCTGAGCACACAGCCAGAAGATGGTAAGGCCAGTGGTGCAGAGCAGAATGGCCACTGGACAATAATAGAGAGCTTGGAGACAGCTCCTGGGACTGCAGGGTGACAGTAGCTGGTGATGACCTCAAAAAGGCTCTGCCCTTACACCCAGGAGAGACACCAGCCTCCTGTCTGGGCTGCTCCATCCACCTTGGGAAGGGCTGGCTCTGGCAAGCTGGCTGTGGGCAGGCACAGGATGAGGCTGGAGGTGTGGTGGTGAAATACTCGGGGTTCGCATCTCAGGTAGAGTCCATCAGGGCCATGGGATGCTCCCACCTCTCCTGCCATCTCTTGTGCAGAGCAGGCAGGAGACGTATTCTACATGGAGAAGGCTTCCTTCTGAAAGCCTGGCTTGTGTCAAAACCCAAGGTCCAAACCATGGGATGGAGAAAGTGGAGCACCCCAGGGAGGATGGGGAAATAAAGGAGGGCTGCAGCAACGTAAAAAGCTGCTGGTGGTAGGAGGGGAAGCCAAAGAAATCAATGAGCTGTCGCTGGCTCGTGGCAGTGAGAAGTCTTTGAAAATACACATTTAGGACAACCAAATGAAGCCAACCCCCAGTCCCAGCTGTGCACAAACCAAACGGAGTCTAATTGCAACAAGCAAAACCGTAAATATTCAATAGATGAATCCAGCCTGTGCTTGGGTCAAAGCATAAGGATCTCTTCAGTCCTGAGGGGGGCTGAGAAATTGCCATCTGTAATGGGGGAGGGTCTGCAACCACAGACCAATGGGCCAGGTTAACCTACACCCCCAAGCTGGGAATGAGCTGCTGGAACAGTCCCTGAAATGCTGACACTGAGCAAGTCTTGGAAAGACAGGACAATACTGAGGGCTTGGAGACCTGCCAGGAGCCAGGGTTTGATGGCCCAGCGAGGGGGACCTACAACCAGCATTGATGTCCACTCATCGTGGACCCCTGGTCCCGTGGGCTGGGGAATGAGCTGCAGGATGCAAGGCTCAGTTTATCCTGCTCGCTCAGAGAAGCCTGGGAGGTGACATCATCATTTTTATAGGTACTTGCTCATAAAGCTGTTTCCTGGTGGGGGAGGCTTTTGGGAGTGTTGACAAACGCATGCTACGGTCCACTGGCTGGAAACCTAATTTAGTCACATTCAGCCTTGAAACAAGCTGTAGTTTCCTACCCCTCGAGGGTCACCAGGCACTGGAGGAGATTTTTGGATGCTGGGAGGATTGACCGTTGCCTGGAGCTTTGGCTCTGCAGCACAATGTCTTCCTGCAAGCCAGGCTTAGGGCCAGCTTGTAGGAGAAATTCTCCAGGTAACCTTTGCTGATGAGGATCAAATCATGGTGTTCATCCTGTTCCTTCATGGCTCTTGTGGGGGCCCAGCTGGTGTGCTCACGGTGTGCACAACTTCTCATTAAAGGAACGTTTCTGAGCAGCCTCAGGGCTCCAGGCAGCACAAGGGTGGAAGACATGGAGACAGTGTTGTGGTTGAACGGGAGGATCTTGGACCATGCTGCAGCTCCCAGGGCTGGGAGGACATCTCCAGTGACCCAGGTCTGTGTGAGGGTGGGACCCAGGTTGTCAGGTCTCTGCTATCAAGGTTCAGTGTGAGGCAGTGCAGGCACATGAGCTGAAAGGTGCCAGCTCTGGTGTTTGCTGCCCTGTTGCCCCTCTGCCTGGGGGCATCCTTACTGTCCTCCTCTGCCCACTCCCTCCTCTGCTCCATCCTCAAGAAGCACGGATGCACTTGCTGATTCTCTGCATCGCCGTGGCTGGGGCACAATCTACCTCCAACTTGTGAGTGCCCCTTCCTCCAGGAGCTCTGGGGAAGGGGAGGGCTCTGGCCAGTCTCTAAAGAGCCTGTCTCAGTGCCAGAATAACACCGGGCACTTTGCCTGGTGCCATTTGCACAGCTTGTGCTTTGGCCAGGCCCCCAGAGCTGCCCAGGGCTTTGTTTCTGTGGCTCCTGTTCAATGGGAGGAGAGGGAGCAACAAAAATAGATGTTGAGAGAAGCAGCAGATGAGAAACCACCTGCTGAAGAGGAGAGGATGTGGTCCCAGCAGCACGCCTGAGCTTCCCAGGGCACTGTTACGGGAAGCTCACAGCACTGGGGTGCTAGCTGGCACTGAACTGCCCCAGCAGAGGGGTGGTAGAACCTGTTCCCAGTCTCCTTTGGGGCTGGGATCAGATGAGCCTCGACTGCCAGGGGGTGGTACCAGCTGCTTTGATGCTGTGCCCAGTGCCTGGGAAGATGTCCTGGCAGCACAGGAAGGGTTGTGAGTGGCACTGTGGCTCTGCAAAGGTGTCTCTGTCCAGCTCAACTCAGCAGTGGTCCCAGGGGCATATGTTGGAGGTCTCCTTTCCCCCCACGCTGCCTAAGGTTGTGAAAGGGCTCCTGGGGTGGTGGCAGCACCCATGCCAGCTCCCCTGTGTGGACACAGCCTCCTGCAGTGCCCGTGTCCTCAGCCAAGTGGGCTGTGCTCCCCTCGACCTGCAGATCAGCCTGGGATGGGACCTGTGGTGGTCTCGGTGGCCACCACGCTGAGATGTCCTCACACAGCTCCCTGGGGCTTGGGCCAGTGGCTCCTGCAGCCTGGCACCCTGCCCACGGGCTGCTCTGGGCTCCGTCCCCCTGAGCTCCCCAGGGAGCCAGCTCCACAGCTCCCATCCAGCCCCGGGAGAGGTGTCCACTGCCTGCTCCAGCTCACTGTCTGGGAATTTCTCCTGAGACCTTGCCTGCATTTTGCTGTCCTTATTTGCACCTCTTTAGGCTCGTTTATACCCTTGCATCGTCTCCTCTCCTCCTTGGTTCATGCCCTTCCCTTCACCAGCTGCCCTCAAAGTCCCTCTTGCCCCTGGACCTCTTTTGGTGGCGCTGGGTCCACTGTTCAGCACTGGAGAGAAGGACCATCACCTCTCCTTGCTGACCCCCATCTCCTGGGCTGGTCTCTGAACCCAGGGAGCTGCTTCCACCCCCAGCCAGTTCCTCTCTGCTCTGCAACAAGGTGGCCACCAGATCCCCCAGACTATTAGCTCATGCCTGGGCTGTTCTTGCTCACAGCCTCTGGTTTTGAGGCTGCTCTTTGCTTTTCACCTGTCTCAGAGCTAAAGCTGGAGCCAGTTGGGTACCTGCACTTCCAGGCTAGGTGCAGCCTGCATTCTTTGCCTGCTCCTCATCCCTCCCTGCAGCTCTGGGGTAATGCAGCACATCTGGATTCCTTGCATCCAGCCCCCATCTGATGTGCCACATCTGGATTCCTCGCATACAATCCCTGTCTAACAGGCTGTGTCTGGCTTCCCAGCATGTGATTCCTAGATAACAAGTCACTCCTGGATTTCCTACATGTGATTCTTGGATAACATGGCATATCTGGATTCCTTACATTCAATTCCTGGACAATATGGCACATAAGCTCTCTGGCCCAAGCTGGGGCTGGAACAGGAATTTCTCCTTTACAGTTTAAAGGATTTTTATTTTTTTTTTTTTCTGGAGAAAATGAAGCTTTGACCTGAATTGCTGGCTGCCTCACAAAATCTCCCTTCTACCTCAGCTTTGGCTGCTCTTGGCTGGGAGCCTGGCTTGAAAACAAAGATCCTATCTCCCCCCCGCCCCCTGGGCTTTGGGATTGCTGGCGGTGGACTCGCCGCCCCTCGCCAATCAGTGCTTACAATAATATTTTTCTCTAGGATTGAGCTTGGAATAACTTTGTTTTGACATAATCTGAACTAATGTCTCCCCGGCAATGACAGTAAACACTGGACAATAAGTCGCAGCGCAGCCCTGAAGATCTGCAGAAGGGGCTCCAGTGGCTGGAGAGGAGGGAGAGGGTACAGGGCACAGCTACAGGGAAGGTCCTGGTGGTGGCAGGGTGGACCATGGCCCCACAGCTCCACTTTGCACCCTTTTCCCATTCCCTCCAGCCACATGGCTCGCTCTCCAGAGGGTGATGGAAAATGCAGCACAGGGCCACTGCTAATCAGTTCCTCAGGCACGAGGAGTTATTGTGTCTGCGGTGGTGGCAGCTCCAATTTAAACACTGTCACTGCACTATTAATGGTCCTGGCACTCGCTGACTCGAGAGCTCAGCCTGGGACCTAGGAACAGTAATGTTTGTGGAGCCCAGAAAGAGCTGCTGAGCTTCAGTCTGTGTCTTGTGCCAGCCGTGCCCTGCGTTCTCCTGGTGCTGCCCCCCTAAGCTGGTGTGCTCAGGGTGCCTTGTGTGCCACAGTATTGCCATTGCACATCCCACCAAGGCATGATGCCTCTCCATCCCCTCCCTCCTGGGGCAGACCCCAGGAGGTCTCACCTTCTGGAATAGCACATCAAATAGCATCCAATGAAATGGCTGCAAAGAGGCTTTGCAAGGCACACAGCATCCCCTGGAGCCCAGCGTCAGGGGAGATGGTCATGGTGGGAGAAAGACAAGGGGCAGGGGCTGGGTCCTGTGGGGAGTTAGCAGATAAGGACAGAAGTGCCTGAGAAGTCCATGTAGAGAGGACAGGTGGGCAAGAAATGGTGGGGACAGGTTCCTTGCCAGGGTCCTCCTCCTGTCCCCGTGTTAGCCAACCCCTAAGGTCATGCTCGGCCCTGTGCTCCCTTTAGAGTGGCACCTGCTACCCAGTCACCACTGAGCAGTAGCTGGACCTGGACCTGATGTGGTGTTAGCCCTGGGGTTGCACAGAGGGCAGTGGAGAACTCTGAGCTCTCTACATGCCCAGAACCTACAGCTCCTCAGGACAAGGCAATGTGCTGCTGTCCTCCCATCCCTCCTCCCCCACTGTGCTGGTCCTCTGATCCAGTCTCCCATGGGACCTTCCAGTAGCATGGGTCTCAGACTGACAGCTCTCTTAAGCCTACTCTGATTTGACTTATGAGCCAGCAAGGTCTGTCCAAAGACTGAGGGTACTGAAAGGGTCCATTTCCCTCCCTTGCCTGGGCAGCTCTATTTCCCTGCTGCTTCTCACCCATCCCACCCACACCTCCTTGTCCGATCACACACTGAGACAGTGCAGGGTGAAAACCAGCCCTGAGACCAAACAGCTTCCTGCTGGTTCACGTCCCCTTTTCAGCTCCTGTTTTTGCTTTGAAACAGCACCCACGACACGCCAGAGGTCTGTGCATCACAGGTGAGTGAGCTGTGCCCATGCACACCGTGGAGGCAGCCCTCCCTCATCCCTCTGTTTTGTGAGCTGGACATCCCTCACCGTGGGCCTGATCCTCACAGCAGTGACCAGCAGCTCTGAGCTTCAAAGCAGGGCAGTGACTTCAAATTCCAGGGCTAAGGACACCTCAGAGCAGGTGACACAAAGCAGACCCCTCCCTGCCTCCGCAACATTTGGGCACTGTGGAGAAAGGTAGAGATGCAGATGGAAGGTCTGTCAGGGCAAGCAGGACTTCAGGCTGCTGAAGGTGGCTTTCCTAGAGATCTGCAACCCTGCCCTTTCTTCTTGCTGGGAACTAAGGGCTTTTCCACAGCCCAGGAACTTGAGTGTCATCCCTGCCTGGGAACTCAGCACCCCAGCGTGGAGTTTGTAGACCAGTTCTGAACATCTCTGGAGGTATGTGAACTGCTGTCAGCATCCTCCTCCAATGGACTCTTGGGAACAGCCAGAGCTGTAGTTACTCTGGAAGACCACAGGTTACCCTCTTTTTTTCAGTGGATGAAACCACGTGCTTGATATTTGGGCAGGGAAAAGGAGCTGTGGAACAATATCTAGGAGAATTCTGAATGTCTATGGGGTGAGCTCTAATAGCCTGGAAGATGGATAGATGCATCTGATGTGGCTGGTGCTGAGGACAGTAAGAAAAGTCTGTCCTGGGCTGCATGTTTTGTTCAAAGAAAGCAAAGAGAAGTTCCTGGGGAGGATGTAGAAGGAACAGGAGGCACGTTTAGTAGCTGGAGAACCATTAGCTGCTCCAAGTGGTCAGGACAGATGTCAGGGAGTTAAGGAGCAATGTCCCCGCTTTGCAGAGAGGAGCTCTTCACTGATGAAGTGGCACCAAACGGCTCGAGCTCCTGCAGGAAGGAGGAACAGAGGGGACAGGCAGATGGGGACAGCCTGGTCACCGAGCAGGTGCTGGGGCACCTCTCCTCAAGGGGATGGTGGGCTCCTAGAAACGCCTGGCCCCTGTCTGGGTGGCCTTATTCATCCCCGTCTCCTTTTCTTTCCTCTTTGTCATGTCCCAGGAATCCTTTCATCCGCCTGTTTGTTTTTCTTTCCCTCTCCTTGCGGATGCTCAGTAATTCTTTGAACATATCAGAGGGGTTTGTGTATCCCTGTATCTGAGCTGTGCCGTGGATCTTCCCCAGAGGAGAAGAGGCACCTCTGGAGCACGCTGCAGCAGGCCTGAGGTCATGTCTAACAGCAGCCTGGCAGCCTCTCGTTGGGATGCTTGCCCTGGGCAGAGGGCAGGCTGTGAGCTCCAGAGGAGGGTGATGCTGCCTGTGGGGGCACTTTCTGAGGTGAGGAGAGAGGGTGGGTGCTGGTGGGGATAAACACTGTGCTGCAGAGAGGGTAAGGCAGCTGTGGCTCCTGAGTGGAAAAGCCCAGGGCCGTGGTGGAGCCATGGGCAAGTCTGGCAGCTCCTTCTGAGAGGTGAAATTGCAGGTCTGGCCCTGGATGCTTTGTGGAGCATCAGGTGGTGGCTGTGGGACGTGGTCTTTTCTTGCAGGCATATCTCCCCTCCGAGGCCAGCCTGGACCAGGAGTGGCAGAACCTTCTCTGCCCGTGGATGGGTGCCAGGACACCAGGTCCCTGAGGGTCCCTCTTACTTGGCGTCTTGGCCACTGTCTTGGTTTGGGGCAAACCAAACCGTGACAGCCACAGCGAGTGTTCCCCTTCAAGGTCTGAATGAAGAGGAGCCCCAAAGTAGCAGTCTCATCCCTGAGAAAGTCATGGGCACGTCAGCTCTCCAAACATTGTCCTTCACATGCCCCAAAACAGCTGCTCTGTGGAGTGTGGGTCCTGTCTCATGCCCCACTTCATTTGCTTGGGTCCACAAGTGCTGTGGTGACCATGCAGCACCCGAGCAGCTCAGGGACCAGAGTCTCTGGGGGATCTGAAGACAAGAAGTTCAGAGCAGGATGTGCAAGGCAAACTGTCAGCAGCTGGAAGAACAGTGGTGCTGAAGGAATGGGATGGGATTCAGTGATACCTGCTGCCTACATGCTCCTGCTGCCCTTCAGTGCCAGGCCTCGGGATGTCCATCAGCAGCAGAGTGGAAGGAGGTTGTGATGGGAAGTAGGGAGATAGGAAGCTGTGATAGGGTGAGAGTTGTGATAGGGAGTAGGGTGATGAGCTGGGCAGCTGTCAGGGGTGATGGGGATGCTGGGGAGCACTGCAGCAACCGAGGTCTCCCCCAGAGCCCACGTGTCCCTTCTGCAGGCTGCGCTACCTCTCCTGCCTCCTCCAAGGAGTAACGTGAGCGCAGCATCCAGCAGCCTCCCTCTGCCCCAGTGCAAAGGAGGCCTGAGGACATGGATGGGGAGGAGGGAGCAGAGGGAGGCAGCACAGGGGAACAATTGGAAAGAGGAAAAAGGAAATCCTCCTGGAGCTGTGAAAGTGTTTTCCCAGACTGTCTGGCCGCTACGATGACCTCATTCTCTGAGGTGATGTTAGCTGGGCTGAGAGACTGGAGAACAGGATGTCCAGCCCCACCAGCCCCACCACCACGGGCACCTGCACAGCCCCTTGTGCCCAGCAGCTCTCCCTAAAATCTTGACCCAAGCTGTACCCTGCGGGGACACCGAGTCCCCAGGCTCCTGCCAGTGGTTGTTAATGAGGATTAACAAGCCACAGATTTCCATGAGTTCATCTCAGCTGTTTATCCTGGAAAATCCCCTTTGCAAAAGTGGTGATGCATGCACGGATCTGGAGGGAGGGGGGAGCAGGCAGAGAGCCTGTCTCCGAGGTCTCTGCTCATCCCCGAGTGCCCCTGGTGGTGGCAAAGCTCATGGGACCATGCATGGAGGAGCAGGAGCCAGCTGCCAGAGCTGAGTGGGAGAAGCAGGATGATTCCTTACCAGTGATAAGGAGCTCATGAGGTCTGTGTCCTGCTCCATGCACAGGGTTCCCAAAGGGTTGTCTCCTGGTAGGTCAATATTTTAACTGAGATAGTGGAGGTCTGGGTGGTGGATGTTCTCATGGATCATCTGCTCTTGGTGTGGACACCAATGAAATATTTCTCCATGTTCTCTGGAGGAATTTTTATGGGGAGGGAGAGAACTCAGCAGAGCTTCTCTGCTCCCACATGTATACCTAATAAAAAACATCAATCCTGAAAAGCTGCTAGGTGTCTGTCAAATGTGCCTGAGTTGGCTTCACACATTAGGAAGGTGTGAGGAGCAGACACGTGATTGGGTAACTTGCTTCCTTGCAAAATCAAATCACCAGGTCAGCACTCTGGAGCTCTGCTATTAAACAGAGAAATGAATATAATGAGTCCCAAAGGCTGGGAGTTAAAGCTAGACCTGCTCAGACGTGGACTAGCCCATGTTTCAACACTGGCCACGACTGGAACTACTTGCAGAGGGCAGAGGTTGAATTCTCCTCAATGTCAGCACGTGCAGGCTGGCTGCTCTTCCAGCAGAGGATCTTAAGACAAGAGCTAGTTCCTGATCTTGATGGTCACAGGGCAACATTGTGAAACCTCTGATGTTCAGGTGGCATTTCTGGCCCCATGGCCATCAGTTTGGTGCATCTGAAGACTGCAAGCACAGTAACAGTGCCCTGCTGCTGGCTCTGGCTCAACAATGCAGATCAGGCTCCAAAAGGAACTTCTTTTACCATCAGTGTTGCTGATAAACATGCTCTAGAATGCCAAACACCATGTATCTGTAGCTTTCTCTAAAGATAAGAGAGGGTTCCCCATGGTATTGCAGACTCTGTTCCCACTCCCACTAGGCGCCTTCATAATGGTTGTACTACCATATTTGTCTATTCCAAACTGCAAAAAGTCCTGATGTCTTCTCCAAAGCTGGCATGTTGTTGTGGAATCTGAAATGCCAGTAATGAGTGGGGACTGATAGTGGCATTTTTTTGTGGCAGAGTCTCAGAGCCTCATCATCTTTTCCTCCAGGACAGAGAGCAGCAAGCAAAGCCAAGAAGCCCTCTTGGGAGGCTCTCTGCCAGACATGAGCCACGTCTAGATTGCAGCTTTGGATCAGAGATGTGGCTTGCTGAAGGCAAGCTGTGATATCACCGACAGCACGTGCAGGACCACTCTCATCCATAGGAGTGGAGCTGGAGGAGACATCTGTGGCACATCCATGCAGAGCCATTGCACTTGATGGGCAACCACAGGTCAGTCTGTGGAGCATCTCATTCATCCGTGTCCATTTTTGTTCCTGTGGGAGGTACCTATGTCTGCCAAAGTGGTCATAGCTCTCATCTGAGCAACCCTAGCTTTTCAAAGAGTTGAGAGGCATCTAGGTAGCCAGCCACATCACTCTCCAAAACTTCATACGTGACCTTCTCCAACCTCCCTTTACAGGACCACTTGGAAAGTTTTGCAAATGAGTGCAATGAGGAAAAGATTTTAAGACAAATAAGAGATGCCAGCTGGTCCCAGTGCCCCTGGCACTTGTTTGTGTTGCAGGATCTCTTCATCATTTCGGTGGCAATCTTTAGTTTTTGGTTTTTGAATATCTTCTCCACCATTGTCATGCCCACTCTCCAAACCTTCATACTTCATCGTTGGCTCTCACCTCCCACGTGACCTCCTCCAACCTCCCTTTACAGGACCTCTTGGAAAGTTTTGCAAATGAGTGCAATGAGGAAAAGATTTTAAGACAAATAAGAGATGCCAGCTGGTCCCAGTGCCCCTGGCACTTGTTTGTGTTGCAGGATCTCTTCATCATTTCGGTGGCAATCTTTAGTTTTTGGTTTTTGAATATCTTCTCCACCATTGTCATGCCCACATTAATTCACTGGAGCTGGATAGTCTCTTTTAAACCTTCAAAGCCAGGATCTGCTCCTGCTGACCAGTTTGGTTGGTAGTGGGAAGTGTTTTGGCCACAGGACTTGATTCTGCTGCAAGAGGTTGGTCCTTTTTTTTTTTTTTGACATTTGTCTTAGTTCTGTCGTGAACATTTCCAATTGTATGACTTTCACATGCTTTTTATTTCCTACTAGTTTTGCTGTTATTCCCTTTGGAAATAGCTTTAGGTTGAGACTTCAAGCCCCCTTTTTTTTTTAGGATACCGCTGATTTTTCTTATGGGATAACTTTAGCTGATGAGTTATGACTTTCTCTCCATTTTTCTAACTACTTGGGAAGCAGCTGATGTTAATTGTTGAGTCTTAGTGATGTCATGGGATTGCAGTTGGAACAGAGCTTTCATTATGCTCTGTCTCATCTTAAATTGCAGGTTCTAACAGCAAAATCTTGCCGTCTTCTTTGCTGTCCAACTTTGTTTGAAAAGTCTCTTGCAATACCGATGAGTCCATCTCTTCCTTAAGGATGTCACTGAAAGCATTGTTATTAGACATGAGAGTGTTGACCTCTGCATCTGGTTTTGTGTTGTTTTGAGACATAACTCCAGATCCAGATTCTTTGTTAATAAAATCATCATCTCAGGCAGAATTTAGAGCTGGCATATTTTGTCCTAGTACTTATGTTTTAATTTTCTCTATTTCTGAATAAACAAACCAGGCCTGAATATGGTATTTCTTCTCTTTCTTTTTTTTTTTTTAGCTTATTTTTTAGTCTGTTTGACCCAATAACTTCACATGGGTCCAGCCCACACTGTTACTCACCTCTCTTGCCTAATCTAGATCTGAACTAATTGAGAACAGCCTTTATTTTCCCTGATGAGCTACTGATGCTTTGTTAATGATGTTTTCCACTCCAGCACTGGGACACCACTCCCTCTTTCCCCTTCCCTTGCCAGCTTGCTGGTGGGCAGGAGTGGGTCCTCCCTGGTTGGAGAAGGGCTCAGCAGATGCTCTGGAGGTGGTCCAGCTGCCACAGCAGGCAGCACAGACCCCACCACATGTACAGGCAAGAGCCTCCCTGGGCTGGCAGGTTGGTAGAAAGTGGCCAAACTGGCATTGAGGAACCACTTGGATCAAGACCCTTTGCTCTGAAGCAGATAGCCATGCTCTGGAGGGGGTAGGGGGAATGTCTTTTTCAGGTGGCCATGCTCTGCTCTGCTGTGTTTTCCAGCAGGGTGCTGGTGGACTGGGTGAAACAAGGTGTCCTCCAGGCCAGCACTTGCTGAATGAAGTGTGTGGGGGCACCACGGGCTCTCCACTGGGCTCCTGGTGGAGCTGCTGGCCAAGAGTGGGTCTGGGACACGTTTCCCTTGAGCTGGTGTCCCCACTCACCCACGTGTCCCCTCACCATGGGGTGACCATCTCCAGGAGATGCTACAAAGCCTGCCTGATACCTTCCTGTCTCCTCACTTGGAAGCATGCAGGAACCTCAGGCAAAGGACACAGGCTGCGTGGGAGGAGAGCCCCGAGGTCCACAGGGATGGCCAATACTAACACCCAGGTCAACAAGACAGAGTGCAGCTGGGCTGCTCTGCCTGACCCTCCCCAGCCAGCTCTGCCCGTGCCTTGCTGCCTCCCTACGCAGCGTGCTCGTGTCCCTTGTTCCTGTCCCTCCACCCCGTCTGTCCCCCCAGCAGACACCCGTGGGCAGTGCAGGGGTGCTGGCAGAGCAGCCAGGGTGGCTGGTGTGGCATCCCTAGAGCACCCTGCCCCAGCTCTGCTGCTCAGCAGGTCCCTGCAGCCCAGCCCTCTGTGCCATTCTGGGGACAAGGGATCAGCACCTCCAGGGACGGAGCAGGGAGGCGAGTGGGGACAGCAGCGTGCCCTGGCGTGTCACTAGTGGGGAGCAGGGTCACCCC
>NW_008585142.1:0-10421 GCF_000691845.1 Merops nubicus
CCAGCTTGCCCGCTTTCGGAGGGGATGCCGTCCCAAAACACCTTCCCCTCCCAAAGGCGTGCTGAGTGTAGTGAAATGAAGGGCCTATCTGATGCGGGAGCAATTAGCCTGGGGTTTAATGAAGGATTTTAGCATCTGAGTGTAGGAAACCTTAACAAAAGACCTTTGCATTAGACTCTGCGAGTTTGTTGTAAGCAACAAGTAACGAGAGCAGATTTAGAGATAAAGATAATAAAAAACACTGCATTCTGTTGCCCAAAAGCCTATAAATCAAGAATTTGGCTCTTCACTGCAGAAATGCTCTCAGATGTAATTGGAAACAGGCAGCACCGATCTGAAACTCTTCATCGAGCTCAGTTTGCAATGGCTTGGGTGAGGTTTCCAGCACTCCTCAAGAGGAGGCTCCTGGTTCCTAATTAATTGGTCAGTAACTTGAAACCCTGTACCACCGCCCTGCCGGTCTGGCCTGTCTGTTTTATTTGAAGCTGCCCAGGGGCTCAGCAGCAGCCAAACAGGCACTTGAGCTGCATGAGTGAGGAGGTCCCTGTGGGCCCACCGTCTGCACACTGGATGGGCAGAACCAGGCATGGGGCAGAGGCACCTGTGTGAGCGGAGCCATGTCCCCACACAAGGGGACAGGTGGCCCCTCTCGTGTGGAGAGGAAGAGGAAGAACTTCTCCAAGCCTACTGATACTTCTCACTGTGTGTCTGGAGTAGGGGGCATATGCTGCCACCACCATGCAAATGGCATTGGTGTACAAATCCCACATGCAGCATACCCTTATTGGCTCTGCTTCTGGGAGACCACCTCTGGCTTTGCTCTGCTGGGAGGGAAGTTCTTGTCACCTCTAGTCTAGTCATGATGCTGGAGGATTCTCTATGACAAAGGAAAGTCATCTACTCAGTTTCTCCACTCTGTGTAGAATTCATCAGTCAGAGCCCCATCTACCATGGCTTGGGTATCAAGCATGATTTCAACTCAGAGGCCAAATAGCTAAGAGATACTTGTGCAAGAAAATTGTGTTGGCATAGGACAAATCATCAGTTTAACCCCATAACACAGCTCATATGGCTATTCTTCAGTTTTACTTCTATTGCCTTGGAAAGAGCTTAATTCAAACCGGAAAAGATGCTTTTGTCCAGAACCATCCAGAAGGTGACCATAGTGCTATAGCTATATGTCAGTAAGAAACAGTGAAGCTTGCTGTGAAGAGAGGAGTGAGCACGTCAAGGAGTTCTGCACAGTGCTGGTGCCAAGCCAGATGAAGGCAATAGAATTTATAGCCACTATTATCTGCATCAGCATATTTATGACTCCCCTCCCCATTGCTCTGATATCTTTGAATCTCACAATATTTGTATATTCATTCCCACAACATTCCTGTAGGTAAGGAATTTGCAAACAAGAAGCCAAATATTGGAGCTTCTCCATGCAACATAGACCAGGGTTTGGAAGGTAGGGAAACTTCAGAGACCTTCAGCAGTTGCATCCACAAAAATTAACCAAATAATGTGATCTGAGTGGTTCAGCTGTGCACAAGATAAATAGCTAAATTCCTCAGGGTTGGGCTGTGCAAGAGTTCAGACTAGATGATGACAGTGAGTCTTTATCACTTTAAAATATACCTGAACTTGCAACCTAAGCAATCCTGATCTGAGACTCTGTGATACAGGATGGTTGGAGGCACAGGAAAATGAAAGTGCTCCAAGCCCTGAGATTTGTAAGAGTAAGGGGGAATAGTAAGCAAGTTTGTATTAATGAAGGTTTGGTCGTTTGGGATTTAAAATAGTCCTTAAATTCTGTCCCTAATTCCTCAAAAACTGATTTACTCTCTATTACTTTAAGAAGCTACTAATCTCACATAGAACAGTAAAAGGGACTAATACAAGACATGGGATAAATGAAATAACATTTCTGTTATTCAGAAAGCTTTTGTACTGATACAGAGAGTTTATATTTTCATGTCATTTTTGCCTACATTTTTTACAGTGACCTTGATCTCATTGTATTCCAAAATGCAAATAATTTCTTTTTCCTGTTCCTTGAATATGTGATCTTCTAGAGGAGGACACCCTTGAGTGGAGCACGGCAGCCTTGGCCAGCCTGCAGGCTGAGGCTCTTCTCTGCAGGAGAGTTTGCAGTCTGGTGACCAGCTGGGGATTGCTCCTCTTCTGCACTGGTCCCTGGGGTCTGACAGGTGCTCTTGGGCAAGTTTGGCTTCAGTTCTCCTCGCCGTTCAATGATGATAATTATTCATACTTACCTTGGTGAGCTTAATTAATACTTGAAAAGCACTTTGAGAACCTTGAATGAAAGACTCTGTTGAGAGACAAAATATTTTTACAGTGACTGTCAAATTAAGGTCCTCTGAGCTTCCTCAGCAGTTGAAGGGTTAATTAGCTCATGCCACAAGACTGCCAGCCCCATCAGAGACAGAGTGATGGGGATGAAGGTGCCCATCTCTGGCCTCTTCTCACCGGGGCAGTTTTGTTGAAGGAAACTCCTCTATTCACACCTCAGCATTAGGAGACAATGCCCTTGCAATGTGCACCTGCCCAGCATCTTCCACTTGGTTGTGGGGCAACCATTTTTCTCTCCCTGGTGAGCACCCCCTATCCCAGCCAGCGGGGAGGCAGGCGTCAAGTTCCTGCTGCCGGGGCCAGGGCAGGTCACTTTCCCTC
Source organism: Merops nubicus (assembly GCF_000691845.1). Classification (NCBI taxonomy): domain Eukaryota; kingdom Metazoa; phylum Chordata; class Aves; order Coraciiformes; family Meropidae; genus Merops; species Merops nubicus. The sequence goes on from NW_008585142.1 coordinate 2,683, forward strand.
TGTTCATGGGGGCTGTGGCCACCGCTCCTCCCCTCGGCCAGCGCTTTTCATCCATGGGTGATGACCTTCCTGGAGGAGCCCACGAGGCTGGTTGAGTGATGGGCAGGTGAACAAGCTCTTCAGTAAAGGAGGTGGTGCCCTGCTCGCCGGCAGGAAACCAGCTGCGTTTCCTGGGCAGGCCACAGCTCAGTACTGCACACGGGAGGAAGGCACCCGTGAGTCAACCCTGTGTTCATTAGGCATAACCAATGTCCTCATGTAAGAATAAGAGAAGTCAGCACCTCCCTGGGGGACCCCATCCTTGGGCATCACATGGGAAATCAGAAGCGGTGATTTCAGCAAAGGGGAGCCTGGTCACAGTGTTAGTCAGACACCGCCGTTGTACTTTCAAAGCTGAGGCGAGCGAAAGCCCACGGCACAGTTTGCCTCTGCACCCTTTGCCCTTCCCCACGTGCATGGCCACAGCTTTGGGTGGGCAGCTTTTGGGGGCGGTGCCCACGGACCCCTCTCACTGTGGCTCACGCAAGGCTGAAGCAGCTCATGGAGAGCACATCGGGGGCTACGCGGGCAAAACCTCCTGCCCCAAGGATTCCCAGCTTGTACTGGTTCAGCTCGACACAGGTCTGAGGAGGGGGAAGGCTGTTAAAACCTGGGAGTGGCTTGTGAGAGAAGAGGGGGTGTCCTTGCCAGCAAAACCAAGGAGAGAATCAAGCCTGGGGTGGATGGTGGCAGCTGGGCCCCCCGAGACGTGGCACATCCCCGGATCAGCACCGGTGCCCTTTGCTGAGGGGCCGGCAGCCTGGCTGAGCAGCTCTGCACCATTCCCCACCGCCTGTGTGGAGGGGAGGGGAAAGGGTGTGCTCCCACTGGCGATGGTATCTGTTTGCCTTCTGAGTGGGCTTTCTTTCCTTAGCTGGAAGGGGGGGACAGGGCTCCCCCGTTTCCTTTCTTGGCTCTCAGGGTGCACTAGCGCAGCCCCACGCTGCCTGTGTCTGGCACAACTGAGCCTGCCTGCCTCGTGTTTCACAGCTTTTCTGTCGCAGAGAGGATGCCCAGCTTTTCCTGGGCTGGTGTTTGCCTTGGCAGAGCACAATGCCCTGCTGGTTGAGCCCAGTCCTGGTACCCTCTTTCTCTGCAGGAACCGTGGTCCCAAGCAATTGCTCCTCAGGGACCATCTTCCAGCCAAGCATCACAGCTCCAGCACTGGAAGAGGCACACTGGATATTTCACCCCTTCTGCTCTCCAGGAGTATCAAAGGACAGAAAGCACACATGTGGTACTCAAAGCTCTGCTTTCTGGCCTTCACCTGGGAAAAGTCCCCAGCCAAAGTCAATTGCTCCTTTCCCTGCATAGGAAATACTGCAGTTTGACTCATGGGATTTTAGACTCCACTTTGTATGCCTACGTTTACCAAAAGGCAGGATCTTGTGCCCCAGCTAATTACCCTTTGAAGCAGCCTGGGGAAAGGAGCCTGAAGGTTTCTTAGAACATTAAAAGTAGTAGTGAAAGTCACAGGGCCTTTTTCCTTTATACAATCGAAGCCGAATTTGAGCAATAACCCTTCTGATGTCTCTGGGGGGAGGAGATGTGACGTCTTGAGGTAAACCACACATCCCGTAACTACCACTGTGCCGTTCCTGAGCACTGCCTCGCTACAGAAGTGGCAGAGCTGCTTTTCAGCAAAAGTCACCACGTTTTTCAGAGGGGAACGATTCCAGTCAGAGAAAGACCAGGCAGCGGGGAGGAAGAAAACCCAACCACAATAAAGCAGCCATTGAACCTGAAAGGAAAAAGACGTCAGCATCTCCGGCAGGGGCTCTCCTTTTTTCCTGGTATATCAGCGAACCATAATTATGTGGAACGAATTTGTGGGTGGGGTTGGCTTACTTACTGACAAGCTGAACTTTATAACCTGATGCCGTGACGTTGCAAGGGAAGACTCGCCCACCTCATGGGACCTGAAGGCTTGAGGAGGTGGTGTAGGAGTGGGCTCCTACCTGTGCGTCTTTTTTAGCTTTCACCCAAATGGTGACATTGAGGCAGTGCTTGGAGTGAAGATGCTGTCTCCTGGCTCGGGGAGACTGCTGGAGCAAGGATGCTCTCCTTGGAGGCAGACTGATAGGTGACGGTGGAAATTCTGGAGGAGATGGTCAGGGAGAGCAGAGGAAAGATCTATGTGCTGTGGGAGCTGAGCTCCATCCCATCTACTTTTCCAAGAGAAACCTAAATGGGGATGGAAAGCCTAGGGAAAGGATAATTTGGGTGTCCTGAGATCCTCAGCGATTCAAAGGTGTGCAGGGATTTGTGAAGGAACGCCCAAGGGAAAGGTGGTACTGAGAGCTGCAGGTGAATAGTGGGGAGCTCTTGCTGTAGTGTGTACCCAGTAGAGTTTTGAGGTGAATGGTGCAGCTTGTGGAAAGCCTAAATCTCTCTGAGGTGGCACCATTGGTACACATGAGAAGGAAACTGGAGCCAGTAGAAGGGACTTGAGGAGCCTTGAGCACCTTGGGGTAGAGCCTGGAGACAGATGTGATGCCACCCGAGACCTCCCAGGTTAAAACATTGCACTGAGGTCGCTGACAAGAGCCCAGCTGAGGGATGGACATTAGGATTGCTGCTCCACCCCTTGTCTGCTTGAATAAACATTAGCAGAGCAGCGAGGTGGCCAAGGAATGACTGTAGGCAAAGTCTGAGGTGCACACCTGGTCTCTCTCCAACTCTGACTGAATTAGAAGTCCAAGTCCATCTGTAGCTGTCGAGCGAGGTGTGCTGCCCAAGTTAAATAAGGGTATACAGCCCTGGGATGGCGTGGGGAGCTACAGGTTAGGGCTGTCCTGTGAGGAAGCACCTACAGCCACTGGCTGCACTAGAGGTTGCTCTTCTCCTCTTTAAGGACAGCATTTTGCTAGTCGTCCATTTCGATGTGCAAGTTTTGGTCCTTTGCTGTCCCTTCCCATCGCTGTTCTTCAAACAGGCGGGGAGGGGGAAAATGTGACCGTTCCATCTCACTGAAATCCAACTCCTGTCAGCATGTCTCTGATGGTTCAGCACGGGGATCCTCGCTTGTCTGGCTCTGAAATACAGGACAGCCCTACTTCTAACGGCACGGCACCGAACGGCGCCTCTTGAGACTCGCACCTCTCTCTCACCCCCCCGCAGCCACCGAGCCCGGCAAGGACGCGGGGCGCCGGGTCGGCACAACCCAGCAGCCCTGCCAGAGGGACCCCCATGGGCACTGCCGGGCGCGTCTCCTCCTCCTCGCCCCGTGGCCACCCAGCCTCCCGGCAAAGGCGCCGGTGGCCTCTGATATGTTAATGCCCGCGTTTACAGGCTCCCCTGAGCGCGGGGATGTTTAGGTGGCTGAACCTCCTCCCCTCGTTTTAAGGGTTCTGGCAAACAGTCAAGAACAAAAGCTAAGACAGCCAGTTCCCGTTTGCGGGCACGTCCCTACATTTCAATGTGGCAAACCTTGTGATTTAGCAAGTGAGAGCCTTCTGCCCCGGGGCTCTTAAAGGCTACTTTTTTTTAAAGAGGGGAAAAAAAAAAAAAGAATAAAAGAAAGAAAACAAACCTGTCAAGACTTCCAAGAAACTGAGAAAAACACCACTGTGGATGGGCTGCAGTACTGGGACCAAGCTTTTATGTCTTCATGGAGGGGAATCTGCAGGCTGAGAGCTTGGCCCTTTGAAAGCTGCTGGGGGCTTTTTGTTTGGCCATTTGACAAGCTTGCTCTTCAGGAGAAAGGAAGAAGGTGCCAGCACCTTTTGCTACCATCATGAATAGTGTTTTGCTCTGATGTCATTTTATGGTTTTCTCCCCAAAAGGGAGCAGTCCCCTAGCTGAAGCGGAACACCTTGGCTCATAGGACAGTGTTCATCAGTGGAAAAGGACCAGTTTAGTCAATCTAGTCTAACACTTTCCACTACTGCAGGCTGTGGCTGTGGCTAGCGGGCTGCTGAGCCTTGGTGGGCTGTGCACCCTCCCCAGGGCTGGCTCCTGGCACGGCCAGAGCAGGTTCTCACACGCCAGGTCCCCGTGGGCTCACAGGAATGCATCTGTGCAGGCGTATGTTCCACGCAAGCACGTGCCTGTGTGTGCACACATGAGCTCTCCACAGAAGTGCCAGAGGGTGTTTGTGCCAAGGCAGAAGCACTTTTGGGGTGGCTCCAGGGTCCCAGGGATGCACCCGGATGGGAAGGGGCAGCCGTGGGGACCCCAATGGTGCACACGGAGTGGTCGCAGGCTGCCTGGGGGGGATGCAGCCATCAGATAAGGAGCTCCAGGACAGGGCCAAGCCTCCATGGTTGCCACAGCTGCTACCATAGGGTGACAAACCCAAAGGCAATGTGTACAAGTTACCACATGTCATGATTGATGGCACCCTTGCATGGAAGGAGAGCAACCTACCACGTCTTTGGGGTACTGAATGCGGCAGAGATGTGGCTGGTGGCAGTCTAGAGCCCCTGACCCTCAGCATGTCATGGTGAGGTGTCCTCGGAGGTAGCCTGGTGGCACTTTCACCCACCTGGATGATCCTCCTGTCCTCTTCCTGTAGCTGTGAGATCCTTTTGCTCCCTCCTCCCAGCCCCAGCCTCGGGCATCACCGTGTGTCACAGCCTGCACTGCTGTGGTGGCCGAAGGGCAGCAGTGAGCCAGCAGAGGGGACTGGGCTGTGTACGTGGGGCTGCTTGGCTCTTTATTCATGAGCAGCCAGCAGCGGGGCCAGCTCTGCCAGTGAGCTAAAGCACCTGCCCCTGGCTGCCTGGCTGTGCGTGTCAAACCAGGCACCTCAAATGAGAAGCCATTTAAAAAAAAAAATAAAAAAATTAAGGTAGTCTCCCTGTATCCATGAACAAACAATGGTGTCGGTGGGAGAGATTTGTGGCATGGCATCAGGCTTCAGAGCTGGTACCCAGAAGGGAGCAATCTTCCTCTCTGTTTTGCACTTGGGTATTGCCTTTGGAAGCAGTAACGTATTGCGAGTTGTAACATATTTATTGTGAGAATGAAAGACAAAAGAGCAGAAGTTCCTGCCAAGAGCAAGTGAAATGGGCATGCTTTTTGAAGAACTGCCACAGGACCGATTACCTTTCCAAGTAATTAAACATTGTGAAAGGTTATTAATGTGCTGATAATAGACAGCTTTGCAAACTGCCGGCACAGCATGAGCTGACAGAGGATAGAACAACGGCGGAGAGCAGGGGTCCCCCACCTTCGGGGCTTTGCAGCCCCAAGGACCTGTCCCCAGGAACCCACCTGCACCTGCCCAGCCCTGGAGTTCGAGGGTCCCAAAACTTCCACCTGTGCCCAAATGGCTGGAGGGTTCGCTCGCTGGCAGAGGGGCTGGAAGATTGCAGCTGCCTGTGCCAGATCGGTACCTCCCATGGCACGCCCTGGCCTCTGAAGGCAGAGGAGAGAAGGCAGAGGTGAGAACATCCTTGTAACCCTCCAAAAGCCTGCCTAGCATTACAAGTACTCCTGGACTTGGTGTTCACGTTGGCATAATACCACGCATTGGTTTAAAAGAACTTAAAGTGCCTTTGCATATAGACTGCGTGTAACCCAAGCTTCTAGGTAATCCTGCTGCTTTCAAAAGCCCCATTCTATATTCCTGACCAAGCCAGGAGTTTATTATGGGAGGTGTTTAGACTGAGGCATTTAAGAAATAGTACATAATAGCAGTTTCCACCTCACGTCCCAGAGAATTTGGCTAGTATTGCTGGTACATAAGTGTCATCAGGGTAAATACAGAACTAAAGCAAACTGGGGTAGCTCACATTTTCCTGCTGTGACTCTTGTGGGCTTTCCACGGGCTTTGGCAAAGAGTGCAGTGCTGCCTTATGCACGGATCGGGCTCTCCCTGAGCACAAGAGGCTAGGAGCAAGGGTTTCAAAATGTGCTCCCATGAAGCGAATGACCTCGGTTACGGTCTCCAGACAGCCGCTCTTTGCAGCGTGAGCAATGTCTCAGCTTCCTGGTACCACCAGCAGGATGCCTGGGGCAGCGAGAAGCTGAGTCCCAGCCACGCCGTGCTGCATAGCGGCTCATAGCAGAGCAGCCAGCAGGGAACCACTAAGCTCCCTGAGACCCCTGTCCGTGCATCCACAGGGACAGGGATCTCAGCCCAGTGGGAATGCCACCACGCTGCTTCCCGGAGTGGGGCTGCACAGGTCTGGGTTTGGTTTCATGTCCTGGCACGGGCCTGTGCCACCCTTCATGGCTTCATTGCTGAGGAAGAGCCTGTCCTGGATGACAGGAGAGGAAGAAGCCTCAGTGCTCAGATGGATCCTTGGTCCATTTTCTGTCCTAAATCCCAAAATTCTCCAAAAGCATCAGTGATCCTAATGGATGTTTCTCTGCCAGGGATGCCAAGGGACAAAGTGGCACAGGAAGGTGGAAAGAGGCACTTGATTGCGAGGACACCCACTGAGATGGAGACGAGCCAGGCCATGCAGGGACAGCAGCCAGCTCCCAGGGCTGCTGCCCAGCCTGTGAAGCCTCTCCCTCCCTCCAAGGCTTCCAGCAGTGTGCAGGTTGCCGTGCTAGGAGACAGAAAGGACACTTCACAGGCTCAGTCAACACATTATTCTACCTTCACATCTCAGCCATCTCTTCTGCTCACTCCCCGAGTGAGCCGTGCTGAAGCCCCCCCACCGCCTCAAGCCGTGTCTGCAGGCGCTGCACTGATCAATATGACTTGCTGGAGAAAGTAAGTCTCACTTATTGGCCACACATTCCCCTGAGTGCTTGTGTCAAACTCTTTCATGTCAGCCGAAGGGACGCTTACCAGCAGAAAGGTCGAACTGCCTCGACTAGATCTGAGCTCAGCCATTAACACTGGTGTGTTTATCTGCCTGTCACTATCAGGAGGATTATCTGTGTACACGGCCTCCTCCTCCTCCTTGCTCCTGTTCTGCTGGGGAGTACTTTGGAGGGGCTGAATCACTCAGGCAGGAACAAGGAGCTGTCTGATAAGCTCAGCTGGGTGATCCATTTGGCCCAGACCAAGTGTTTCGGAGAATAACGTCCAAACTTCTGCACTGCAAGGACAGGGGCCGGGCGCCCTCCTGCCACCCAGGCTGCAATGGCCCAGAGCTCGGTGCCCCTCAGCAGATCCTGGCTGTGCCTCAGCACGGGCGCTTCAGGCAAGGTGCTGTCCTCAGCATCTGTTCAGCTGAGCTCTGGGGGTGCTGACAAGGGGGGGGTTTGCTGCCCCTGAGGTAGGTTTTCAGTCCTTTCCACTGCTCAGACACAAGAAAATGTGTTTGTTGAGGCCCTGCTCACAAAACACATCAAGGAAGTAGTCAAGTCCCTTACTGGACGGGGCGCTGGGAGAAGAGATAGGTCCAAACTCTGCAGGGCAGGGCTCCCACCCCCTAAAACACCTCCTGCAGCAGCATCTGCCAAAGCCATGCTGGCAGCACAGCCCAGGATCTCACGGGGAAGCGCCTGGGTGTGGATGAGCCTTGGTGGGTCCTTTGGATTCTGGGACCAGAGGTAGTGTCTCTGCAAGAGGCAGAAGTGGGGCAAGGCAGGCTCTTGTGTTGCAGAGACAGGTTTGGAGCTGGGCAAACACACACATGTATCAAGATAAGACCGTTCATCTCGTGCCAAGAGGTGTCTAGATCTCAACTCATGGGATCTCTGTTCCCATCTCTCACATCCCATGTACTCTGGGGCTAGCAGGGAACTTGCTCGTCCCTAGGCTGTTATCTCCCAAAGCTGTTCTCTGCTTCCCT
>NW_008585142.1:10529-10915 GCF_000691845.1 Merops nubicus
CGTCTTGCACCTGCAGTGCTGTGGGTTGGGATGACCTTTGGTCTGGAACATTTTAAGAGGGCTGAATCTGCTTCTGCTTTGAAGTATCGTCTGGCTTTGTCAGTGTCTGGGATCTCTGCAGGGCTGACCCTGCGTGGAGCCAGCAGGACCCCTGGCTCCAGCACTGCACCACGGCCGTGCCACCAGCCTGACCGGGCAGTGCCAGAGGCCTTTGGTGTCCGAGCTGCTGCTGGGCTGCCTGGCTGCTGCCCTGCCTCCACCCTGGGCCTGCAGCATCACCCAGCCCTGGTTAAAAAGCAGGAAGAGCACCACAGCATCTGGCTTTGGTAGACAGCAGGGTACTGGCAGGGGAGGGGGGTCCGTGTTCCCGTGGTGCACAGGCAGGG
>NW_008585142.1:10938-14214 GCF_000691845.1 Merops nubicus
CTCTGCCTGGCGAAAGGTGTTTGCCGAACCACGGCCAGAAACCCTTTGAAGGAGAAAACCTTCGTTCTCCCTTGGATACACTAGAGTACTTAATAAATAACTGTAATTAAGTGTGAGGTGGTAGCTTAAGAGCTTGTTCCCAGAAGTTAACATCAAAACACTTGCTCTTAGCAGTTAGAGAGACAATATGAATGCAGACTTTACACACAGATGAAAGTAGAGTTGTCAGGAAGGGCTGGAGAGCCCTGGAAATGTGTATGCTGCTTCTGCAGAGAGCTCGAGGAAGAGGTCTGGGGGCACAGTGGAGTCGCTTCTGTAATAGAAGTTCTTGTTAATGAATGGTGACTGAGATAGCACCAATCTGGGGGGAGCTGGGAGTGAGTTTTAAAACAGGAGATGAGGAGTCCCATGGGGAGAAGAGGCACGTGCCCTTTCCTGGACTGTCCCACAGTTCCCCGCACCCCATGGGCGCAGAGCAGCCACAGTTCCCCCAGCCCCAGAGCCATCTCCCAGCCCAGGGACTGCCCTGCCCTGCAGCAGGGACAGCCACAGCACAGCTCTGCCCCCTTCACTGGTGGCAGTGCACGTTTGAGGCAGATGACTGCTGGCTTCTTCACAGGAGATGTCTGAAAGGTTGTAAAAAAAAGTGAGAAGGAAAAAGGATCATGGATGCAATTTTTTTTTAATTGAAAATCAATGATTTTGCCCTTAGACAGGTGGTACAGCATGGCTGGTGCTGGCCAGCACTGCCAGGGGGGCTGAAGAAGGAGGTCCTAACTGCAGGCTCTGACCCATGCTTACCAAGGGCTGAGTCTAAGCTGCTGCTGAGTGCCCTTACCCTCTGCTCCTGTAAAAACACTGTGAAAAGCGTTCCCAGGTCTGGGTTTCAGTCTCCTAATTGCTGCCGAAATTGAGAAGCGTGAGGAGCCAAGGTCTCATTTGCCTTACAATGATCCTCTCCTGCCCTGGAACCTGGGCTGGTCTTAATTTGTCTATGGTTCAGGCAAGAATAGACTAGGCAGACTTACATGTTATCTCTTGTTTTTTTGGAAGCGGAGAGCCTATTGCACAATGAACCTTGGTCTGGATGTGGATTAAAAATGTGTATGTCTGGGGCACCCTGAGCCAGGCTAGTCTGAGTTACTTTGATCCAAAATAATAAAAAGGTATTACAAAGGGCTGATATGGGAATGAGAAGACTCCATGGGGTTGATTATTTTTCTCCTGTGGGACATACCAATCACTTCTGTATGTGAGCCCATGTTAGCCAGAGAGGTTTTGTGCTCCCAGGCCAGAAGAAACTCCAGTGAAGTCAACATAAATCCACTGTAAAACTTCAGCATCACACCTGGGGGCTGTAGGTCAGGTGCTCACAGAGGGTAAGGTGGTGCTGGTCCAACTATGGAAAAGAGGTTCATCACCCAACAGGAGCTGAGGGTTTGGCCTCAGGTGCACTTCTGGCTTCCTACACTTCTTACAGGGCTTTTTTAACTTGAGGATTTACAAGTGTCAACTAATTGCATCCACATTAACTGCAGCTGAATATTTAAACAGCGCTTGAATGTCATTTCAAACGAGCTGTTCCCAGACTACGTCTCATGCAAATTCGGCAGGACGAGGTAGACGTGCCAAAATCACATTGGAATAATGTTTGAAAACAACACTCGAAGTGTTTGTACTCGAGCAGAAGCATGAGGAGAGCAGGTAGTTTAGGTCTAATGATCTGCTGAAGAGAAACTCTAGAAGCAGTTCTCCTCTCTGCCTCCCTGTTTCTGGCCGTCTCTCTCTCTCCCTGGACCAAGTACTTTCGCACTCCTCCCTGCACAGTAGCGTGATTTCTTTGAGCCCACCAGCCTGATTTAAAACATGACCGAAGCTGGGGCTGGTGACCCCAGATGACAGCAGCGATTCCCGGCGCCTGGTAAGCCCTGGGGCCAGCAGCACCTGAGGAGAGGCGGAGGCAGAGCCAAGGGAGGTGACCGGCCAAAACCCAACCCCTTTTGTTAAGCTGCTTTATCACAGCGCGTGTGTTCTCCTCGTCTCTCTTCATCTCTTAACAACTGTAGCCCGATTCTTCTCACATATTGAACTACTTCTCTTTCCAGCAGAAAGAAGCAGGTGTAGATCACCTGCCTGAGGTGTAACCCAAGGAGAAAACCACGTCACAGCCTTGCTGTGCCTGCTAAGGTAGCTCACCCCCCACACACACACCCCAGCCCCTCGCTCCCAGTGCAGCGTGCGTTGGAAGCACAGGGTTATTTTTACAGCCCTGTCCTCACCTCCCCCAAAGTCAGGTGCTGAGGCTAATTCAGAGGGAGAATTTCAACTGCATGGAAAATGAATGTGCTGAAAACCAAACAGCACTGGCGGGAGTTTTAGTCCCCAGAATGCCTGGCTTCGTGTTAATACAGGCAGGTGCTGCAGACCTGTCACCTGATGGGCTGTTTGTTTGGTCTGAGTTCCCCGGAGGGTCTGGGACAGAGGTGGGTGCTGCCTCTCCCTGCCCACGGAGGACAGTGCGAGCAGAGAAAGCCCATTATTCTCAGATGAGCTCCTGTGGGAAAATACTTTGTCCACGAGACAGCTTAAATGGGATTTCATAGCTTGAACTTAGATGACTTCTCCTTCCCTACCAGCAAAAAGGACATGCTACAGGCTGGGTGAATCCTCCAGGGAGGGTGAAAATGAGACATTTTGGGTCTAAGAGCAACGATTTAATGGTCTGTACACCAACAGCATTGCTGTATTCGCTGCAGGTCACCCAAGAGCATGTCCTCTGTGCAGGTGGTTCTGCTCTGCCTGCTTCTGCCACCTTCCAGCCTGTCGCCTCTGCCTCCTTCTGCCCCCTTCCAGCCTGTGCCAGTCAGTGCCCTGGCCATGCCTGAGCCACCTGAGGTGGGCTCTTACTGCCCTTGCCCCACAGGTTGCTACTGCAGGGCAGCCCGGGGCTGTGACCTGCCCTCCCATGCCGTGCTCTGCTTTGGAGGCCTGCAGCGGCTCTGCAGCCAGATCCTGTGAGGATGGAAAAGTAAGAATAAGCAAACACTTAAAAAAAATAAAAGTAATTATAGAAATAAAATTTAAAAATAAGTCTAAGAAGAAAAGAAAAATTAAAAGAGGGAAAGGAGAAAAGAAAAATAAGGATAAATAGAAAATAAAGGGAAAAAAATAATTTCAAAAAGGAAAGAAAAATAAGCAATAAAAAAGAAAACTAAAAAAGAAAACTGAAATAAAAATAAAATAAAAATAAGATAAAAGAGATATAAAAAAGAAAAA
>NW_008585143.1:0-1434 GCF_000691845.1 Merops nubicus
ATATATATATATATACATATATATAAAGGCAATATTAAATTCAAGTCTGATACTGAGACTCACTCTCTATCAGCTTTTGGTGAAGTTACACTTACAGACCTTTATGACAGCACCTTGGTTGCATGCAGAACTTAGAGATCAAATTCTTGAAGTCTAAGAACAATGTATTTCCATAAAAATCTGCAAACAAGAGTCCATAAACTTTAACAGAAATTGCAAAAAGTCGTGGCTCCATTGCTGGCAGACAGATCAAACTATGGCCAGTGAATTTCTAAATGCCAGAAGAAGAGAGTGAATCACCAGAATCACCACAGCTTTATTTCATTAATGCCCTGTTTCTTTAATTACAGCACCTAGGGACTACATAATTAAAAAAAAAAAAGTTTAGAAACTGAATCATACTTAAAGCTGCAGACAGCTTCTGCTGCAGAAATTAAAGGAGCCCCATTCTTCTAATCCTGAAGCTGACCGCTCTCCAAGATTTAAAACTGAGAATACAGTACAGGACATGGAACACACCTGGATGTAACAGCCTGTGGGGAAATATAAACTTCTAAGTGGCAAGAGGCAACTCAAACATTAAACCCACCTTAAGGTGTTCAGTGTGATCTACAAGCAAATGTTTTTCAAACATTAAATAAAATCAGCAATTAGAAGGGGCGTATACTGACGGACTTGTTTTCAGCTGCAGCTGAGGGTTATCTTACTCCAAGTCTGCAGTGTTGAGCAATACATAGGTAGAGATCCTAACTGCTGGCATGCAAACCAAGAACTGAAGTCATACTAACAGTAAACATGCAGAAAAATTTGGAACTGCAAGCAAATTCACCATCTCTGCTCAAAAAATCTGCCTCATATCACTGTTGTGCAACAGCTTTGTGACCCATACCCAGCCGTCTCTCTCTAACCGTAGCAGCTCTACTTCTTTAGTGTACCACAAAGGCAGAGCAGCTACAGTTAGACCAGCACTCACAATGAAAATCTGAAAATTGCAAGCAAATATGCCTACCCAACAAATCCAGCAAGCCCTCCACAAAGAAAATCCAATTAAGCCAAGTGTATGGGCCTCCATTAAGCTTACTGTTTGTAGGAAAAATAATCAAATCTGAAAATAAGCTATAGGTAAAAGTAATGTCCTTATTCATCAACTGACAAAGCAGTATCTTTATTATATAAAGATGGCTACATTCCATGGCGTTGGCTCCATTTTTTGTTCTGCAAGACTGACAGGTTTCCCAGCTTGATCCCAGAACATATCAGCTTCCCTGAAAACAATCCCTGATAAGCTGGTGGGCAAAGAAAATGACGACGTTATTCTCTACATGCTTACAGGTCAGTTATCTTTGTGTGGTTAATAATGCAATCTATATATGTGCAAAGAAACAAACAGCTGCAGATAAGGGTTGATTTAAGTCAAACAGCTATTACTTTACA
>NW_008585143.1:1465-20762 GCF_000691845.1 Merops nubicus
CTTACTTCAGAAATACCAACTGATATGGAAATAGTTCAAGCAATCACAGAAATCCTGTTGCCCACAGAGTGGAATAAGGCATTAGTTGTACACTGAACAACCCTATCACAATGAAACTGAAGTGAAATTGCAAAGAACGGTACCCAGAAAAAACTAAAAGAGATTCTGTTAGAAAAGTTTATTTCCCATTTCAGGTTTTTACTTAGGATACCCCTTTAAGGTTTTATTGACTTCCTTCTTAAAACAGTCACAAAATTCTGAGATGCTACTACTGCTCAACAGCTGTGACAAGTCAGACCATTAGTGTCTCACTCTCCTGTTGATTTCTGTCTACAGGAGTAACTGCTCATCCAAAGGTATGCAGGATGCTTTACAGAACAGAGCAGAGCTTATAGGCTCACAGCTTCCAGCAGGCAGTAAAAGAAAGAAAATAAGTAAGAGGATCAGGACAACTTCACAGAATAATTCCAAAAAGTCTTCTGTTTAAACATATCTAATTTCTTGGGGATGCTATGGAACAGGCAAGCTTTAAAACGGTGTACTTTACACAAGAGTTTCTGGGTTTGTCAACTAATACTAAGGCGAGATGGTGAATTTTAGGGACAAGGAAAGAAACAGGAATGTCTAAAGACAAACCAGAACATGGCATCTGGTATTACTGACAGAAGTGAAAACAGAGGAAAAATAGCAATGAATCCAATGTAAAAGGAAAAGGCTTTTAACTGGTCTTTGAAAACAGCTTTAATTAAACTCGGCACAATGCGGGAAGCAGAGTCCGTGGAGCATTTTAAAAAAGGGACCTTAAAATTCTCATGGTGAAATGCTAGAAGATTTTTAAAAGCTGTAGTCTGGATGAAATGAAGTAACAAAAAGCAGAATAATTTCTCAAAATTAAAAGCAAAACAGCAGTATCAAAAAAGTGCAAAAAAGTGCAAGAATTACGGAAGCAAACTGTGATTAACACTTTCACTTCTAATATTAGGATCCAATCCAAGTGCATCATCTTATATCCGTTTCAATGGATTGAATGCCCCAGTGTCAGTGGAGATTTACTCGCAGTATCAAAGCTCTGGCATCCTGTACCCTGCTGTGCCTGTATATCAATGCAGATCTCAATTATGGAGCTGAATGCCATGAACTACCAGGGAATATAATTTTGTTTTACACATCATTAACTCTTATAATCCTATGAATTCAAGTTATTATCTTCTTTTTCACTTCCCTTCTGTTGCACTTACCTGTTTTAAATTCACACATGGAATGCAAGTCACATCTTGGTTCCCATCTCTAATGCTATGAATGCTTATTGGACCTAACAGACTGAATTCCAGTGTGGTAAGCACTGGAAAGACTTGCACCATAGATGTATTTTATGCATTTATCCAGATCCTTCTTCATCTTAGATCCATTCCTAAATTACTGACTCAAGCAAAACCAGAAGAACTAAATTAAATTACATTTTCCATCAGGACACGTGATGGTAGGATCAAAAATGTTCTATGCCAGAACTACTGCAATATGGGAGGTTTGCATGGCAAAACCCAAGTCATGCCTTCCCTAAAACTCACCTTCAGTACCAATCTAATGAAGACTCTCTCTGAAGTTACAACCATAAAGAAAACATGCAATTATGTGATTCACAGGGAAGATCTGGAGAGGGCAAGTATGTATTAGGTATATGAAGACTTACTTTCGAGACCTTACTACTTATGCTAAACTAAATTATGAGATAGATGGACTAGAAATGCTTTCCTAGATAACACATAACTGTGCTAGAGTCAGATTAAAAAAAAAAACACACAGAAGAACAAGGAAAAAATGACTTAATGCTTTCATAATTAATCTGTGAAACTCAACACAGCCAAGAAAAAAAAAAAAAAGGTGGGGTTTGTGCCGGTTATTTTGTTTTAGGAAGCATGGGTAAACCAAGTGACCACCCCCCCCCCAGGAAAGCCCCACATCTCCACCAAGAGGCATTACCCTTAATGTTGTCACAGTAGTAAAAGTGTTCATCGTTCAGAGAAGGGCACGCAGACACTAAGTCCTGCAGGCCTGCACCAGTTACAGTGAGACAGCCCGAGAGGTTGAGGTGCTCCAGGTGCGGCAGGCCTCCTCCCAGAGTCAATGCCCTGTTGACAGACAGAAGAGAGGGGTTAAGGAGCCCCACGGCACTAGACCGACAAGTACTCCACTATGTCCCACAGTCACAGACTGAACTGCTTCTCCTGACAAAAACACACCCCCCTAGTAAACCACATTGTTTCAAATCTGGCGGTTTCATACCCTACAAAGGGGTTCACCTCGTGAAGCTGCACAACAGACCCGGAAATTAAATCAGTTTCTACAGAAATTAACAATTCCTCCTAAGAGGCACATATGATCAATCACTGTATGAATGACTGCAGAGTATTTCAAAGAACTACCAAGACATTCTTCTCCAAAACACCACTGATTTAGGTGACTCTTCCAAGGTGATATATATTCCACAATGCACCCTGAGAACATGATGCTCCCAAGTTGGGTGCGTTACGCTTCAGAAAGTTTAACTGTTTTACTTTTTTAGTTAATATTATTTCAGAATCCAAACTTGAACTAGGAGTGACAGCAGAGCTTCTCTCTGCCAACACACCATCTTATTATTCAAGTGCAATCCCCTGCTTTAACTCTGAGCACAACAAAGTTTGGCTGCTGATGCAACAGCCTCGTGGATTTACCACACTCGAGCAACCACTCAGTGCTGGCCTGCTCGCCTCTCTGCGAGCTCACAGGACAGCCAGCCCCAGTTCAACCACAAACAAACTCGCTCACCTGAAAATAAACCCAGGACATAAAACTGAAAAATGCCTTCAGAGCATGACACTGCAACTCTCCTCTGTCAGCAGGCAGAAGCAGAACTGTTGACCACAAGAGCAGCTATCAGTTAACAACTTTTCTCTTAAATGAATTGGCAAGTGTTTCTATTAGGTTTCATTCTCTCTCCTCAGAGACTCAAACATTCTGGTGAGTCCAAGGAACGCTTGTTGCAGCACACTCAGGTCTTAAATACTGTCTCATTTCCAGAAAGCAACAATGAGAAACCAGCACAACTCAACCTTCCCTGTGACACAAGGACCAAATCTCCACCTTGGTCTTAGATCACTGAGCCATGAAAAAACAGGCCAGTAACATGCAAATTGCACATAACACAACCTAATCAGCACCTAACCTAACTCAGCAGCACCAGTCCACTCCAACACTTGAACAGCAGCAAGCTCAAACAAAGAGCACAGCTATCTGAAGCACACTCTGAGCAAGACTAACAATGGTGAGGGAACAATGACAGAAGAGCCACTACAGGAGACATCTGAATAACTGCTACTTCTGAACATCAAACGGGATGAAGTCTCCAGTGAGACAAGCCAGGTCCAGCAGGGCCTCACACTATTTCTCAGTTGACTACAACATACCATACAGGTAGGCAAAGTCTTCCCACTGCAAGAAGCTTTAATTAGCCCAAAGTACTGCAGCAGAACTGAGCAGGTGGCCACAAGTACCTTCAGCCTCATCCCATTTTCATTATGAAGTATTAACTACAGTTTTGACACAATACCAGATATCAACAGCAAATTTTATCACACAAGAAATTTTGTAACTCTGAAAGCCATCTCAGTGTTTAACTCAACTATTTTTCACCTCTTAAATTGTTATATGAAGTCATATTTAAAACAACACTCCGCACATACAAAATTATCATAGAATCGTTTAGGTTGGAAACAATCCTTAAGATCATCAAGTCCAACCCTAAACCTAACACTGCCAAGTCTACCACAGAACCATGTCACTAAGCACCATCACATCTACAGGTCTTTTAAAGACCTCCAGGGATGGTGAACTCAACCACTTCCCCAGGCAGCTGTTGCAGCGCTTGACAGCCCCTTTGGTGAAGAAATTTTCCGCAATATCCAATCTAAACCTCCCCTGGTGCAACCTGAAGTCACTTCCTCTCAATCCTATTGCTTGCTACTTGGGAGCAGAGACTGACACGCACAGTGCTACCATCTCCTTTCAGATAGTCAGAGAGCAGCCAGGTCTCCCCTGAGCCGCCTTCTCTCCAAGCTAAACAATCCCAATTCCTTCAGGGACTTTTAGCAAGACTCATTCTCTAGACCCTTCACCAGCTTCATTATGCTTCTTTGGACATGCTCCAGCACCTCAATGTCCTTCTTGTAGTGAGGTGCCCAAAACCAAACACAGTATTCCAGGTGTGGCCTCACCAGTGCCAATGCTCACGTCCCTAATTCTGCTGGGCATGCCATTTCTGATACAAGCCAGGCCAGCATGCTGTTGGCCTTCCTGGGCACCTGAGCACACTGCTGGCTCATGTCCAGCAATCAACCAACAACCCCAGGGGCTTTACTGTTGGGCAACCTTCCAGGCAGTCATCCCCAGGCCTGTTGTATTTCACGGGGTTGTGGCCCAAGTGCAGGACCCAGCACTTGACCTTGTTGAACCCCATACAACTGACCTCAGCCCATTGATCCAGCCTGTCCATAAGTTATGTCATTATCCAGACAGGTTAAATGAGATGCTACTCCAGTTTCATACGTTTTCATGCGTATTGACAGGCATAATGAAAAAATCAGTGCATCAACACAATTTCCTAACAAGAAATCACTAAAGATCTAAAAGCATTAATACTGCCTAGAACAACAAATTCACAAAAATACTTAAATTCAGAGGGCATGATATAGAAGACTTTATTTTTATCACCTGGAAAAAGTTCACAAGTCTGGTATTACAAATATGTTAAGATGCAAAGACCACTTATATAACTTAACAGAGATTCTTCACTAAAAATGTTTCTTCTGGAACTAGGCAGACTCACCCAACAAATCAGAAAAAACGTACTGCAGCAAAACAGCTCAAAAAAAGGTCTCCTCACCTGAGAGCACGGTCTGTGATCTGGTAACATCCAGACAGACTGAGAAACTGAAGAACTCGTGCAGCCTCTTCATCTGTTTTTTCACTCCCAGAGTATGATGAGTCTTTTTTCTCTGACTGCTTAGTCCTTGTTGGTTTTTTACACAGTGCAGAGGATTCTGGAAGTGCTCGAATAGTTCTTAGTGCTGTCCCAGCACAACAAAATGAGTGACCGCAGTAAATCAAGTCCGTAGAAGCACAGTGCTGCTGCCACCCTCTAGTCCTTAATCCATAAATGTCTCTATTGTAGCATGATGCAGAACAATTAATATGGGATGTTGGTTCCATAAGACAAAATCCTTCAACATTTCTGTGTCTCCACTCCGCAGCATCTTCAATGTCAGCTAAATCATCTGCATCTAGCATCCACACATAAGCAGAACTGAAGTTTTCTGAGCCATCAGATTTAGTCCAGTGTTGCTCACCATCTCCTCCCTCAATGAGGTTTTCATTATTGATTTCATGCAAGCAATTATACTTCTTGTTGGACTGCAGAGTAATCTCTCTGTTTTTCCACGAAGTCTTAGCGTTCCTGCTCCTGCAGCTTTTCAGAATACCTCTGGTGTGGTGAGTCGGTAGGACACCCAGTGCTCTGGAAATCCTCTCTATAGCCACGTCTGTGATTTTTTCACATCCTGACAGATCAAGGTGGCGTAGATGCTGGCAATAACCAACTGAAGACCAACTGAAATTGAGGGAAAAAATAAGTGGGTTGGTTGGTTGTGTAGGGTATTTTTAAATTTTTGTTCAGAAACAGGTGTTAAGACTAAATATACAAAACATTTCACAAGTAAAATGGTGATATCAATACACAGATTATTATAAAGGAAAGATGCTGAACAGGTTAGGTTTGATACTCCAAGTGCTGTATAAACACCTAGAAAAATTATGTGTAAAGAAATGTGAAATGAACCACGAATCAGTAACAACCTGTATCTTTTCCATATACTGAGACTTAAAAGTCCAAATTTGCCATACATCGAACAAATCCTTAAATTGTAAATCAGACTGCATCAGCAAATACATACATGGCAATTTCAAAAAGCAGCTTCTGTTGTGCATAACACATTTACCAAGAGCCATTTAAATTACCAGACATCAGTTAACTTCTCAGAAGGCTAAAAAAAACCCCTTACTGAACCAGCAAACTTCACACAAACAACCCACTCTACCCCCCCAAAAAAAAAACCTACAACTGAGATGTAATATTCAAAATATTTTCGTAGTTGTAATTTCTAGTATTTGAGTTTCTCAAGTTTAGCTGTTTACACATATTGAAATAGCAGTTACTTAGATCATAAATCCTTCTGATATTTCCCATTTCTTTCAGAGAGATTTGCTGGATTCCTGAAACATTGTGTACAGTAATAATTATTTCATAAAACTGATCAGGATTAGAGATGTTAATGAAATCAGACTTTATCATATTAACAAAGCCTCACCCCCTCAGGCTTATATTTTTCAAATTAATCATATAGAAATATGAGCTGCAGTACTATTACTTATGTCATTACCTATAAAAGTATACAGCCGATTTAAGTGTCCCTTACCTATCCATAATTAATGTTAATTATCAGTTAGTTTCCATAAGTGATTACTTATATTTACAGCAAGCCAAGCTCATTTTCCAAGTTACAAATTCAGGTGCTGGAATCACACATGTATGAGGAGCAGCAAATACTGTAAGTTTCCATAGAGACTGACAAAAGCTCACAAAGACTGTTGTTAGATGTGTCTCAAAAATCAATCTCACAGCAATGAAATTTCTGCAGGTTTCAGTAAAACTCAAGAATCCAGAGTTAGGCAAAGCTCTAAGGCTTAAGCGTGGTACCATTTGATCAGTGTCTTTGACAACAGTATTCCAAACCCTGCCAGCTGTACTGGTCCAGGAGAGCTACCATAAGTGAGTGATTCTGTAAAATCTATGGACAATTTCAACTTGTTAATGCTAGAACAAAACAATTATTATGTATAGCTACAAACTGATAGGTAACACATATCCAGTCATGAAGACAGAGCATTTTCCATGGCCATTACAAAGTTACATGCTTCACTTGTTACATCATCAATTTGTTGCTCTGGTTTACTTCGTAGTTATGTGTGAATCCTGAAAGTGATCTCTCCATTTCTCTTTGTTAGCAATGGATTAAGATGTGCATGAATGTTTTTCCCCCTCAAAAAGCTGGAGATTTTTTTTTTTTTTTAAAGGAAATAATTATCTAACCTTTCAAATGCAGAATCTGAAATATCAGTTTGAGTGAGATCCAAATATTCCAAGTTAGGGCAAAGCTCCAAGATCTGTCTAACCTGGAAAAGGAAAATAATCAGTAAAGACACAAGCCAGTAAGGCTGCACACAGTGAGGAGAGGCAGACAAATTAACATTCTCCAGAACTGCAACTCATTTTCACTACTCGAGCGTTTCATACTCGGGCACATCAGTTATTAATTGGAGGCTGCATCACCACGCTTATTAAATGCCAGTTTTGAACTACAAACCATTTTGCTAGACACTGCAGAACTGTAGGCCAGTACTAATGTCTTCACTGAGGAGCCTACGTGCGGGAGGACATTATGAATTAAGCCATGAAGTAAACGTTTTTCCATTTGTGCTATGTTGATGGCAAGTGAATCTTCAGCTGCTTCTTCTGCAAAACAAAACCAAAGAGAAAAACTTAAAATATGCTTTGAGTAATTTAGCATTCACATTGCCATCTTACATCAAACAAGTTATGGGGACACTAAAGAAAGATCACAAGGCCCAAGTTTCAGAAAGTACTTTACACTAGGTAAGGTACTGATGAATTCTAGTTCAACATACTCCTTAAGTCTCATCTTTAAAAATTATCTGGTAGTTTTTCTGGCAGTCCTCAGGAGGTTAACTGCAATGGTAAGTAAAAACAGTTAAGAGTTTTAACAGAAAATCATCATTAAAGGACTTGGTGACATATTCACTACAGATTATGTACTACTCAGGGCTGCCTGGGGCAGCTGTTTCCACCAACTTGCTTCATACACTGGAATACTATCTCACAGGGCATTCATATCCTGTGACTTAACAGCATAAGACAAACTTTATACTGAGCCTAGGGCACATTAGGACTCATTAGGATTCATCCAAACTTCCTGAAGAGATGAAGCCTAGCTTCTATCTCCTTCCTAACTCCAGACACATCCCCGTAACTCTTCTACCTGCACTTATGTCTGCTCTCTCCTAGATCTTTTAATTCAGCTCATTAAAGCCAGCTGCCTGCTTCTCCCCCCTGCCTCTCACCCCCCACATTCCCCTTTTTGATAACCAGCTAGGAGTCAGGATGAGATAAGGAGGAGGAGGAATAAGAGCAGTCCTATCAGGAACCTTGCTAAGTAAAGTTTCCCAACTACTTTTTTACTGTATGTCTACTTGGCTTAGGAAGCATTTAATCTAGACAGAATGCAAATAGTATCGCATTTGTCCTTATTTTAGTGCGCTGGTATCTACTATGTTAAAATCTGTCTTTTAAAGAGATTTTCCAGAAAAGGTTCCATTTTATGCATTTATTTCATAGAGCTATGTAATCTTCAGAGAACACCAAAAATCAGAATTTACCTACCAGATTCATCTATGTCAGCATCTTCATCCCATTCCTGGAAAGCACGACTTTCATCTTGTCTGTTTTTCACCCATTCCTCATCAGGTTCCATCTCAAGATCTGCTGCAGGACCACTATACCAATCACCTAGTCACCCACCACCACCAATAAAAACAAATGAAAGGAAGAAAGGGAAAAAAAAGTTAAGACAAACTTCTCATCACTGCAGAGAACAGAATGGTATATTCTCAGTATACTATAACCTGGCCTAAATATGTAGATGAATTTTGCATTTAATCTCAGCTAAAGTTGGATTAAGCCTCAACACAATTCTTGTTTGATCTATATTTTAAAGCTTCAAAACATTCCTGAAAGTTTCAGTACCATTACAGAACTCACAGGCTATTAAACTATTCCAAGATACACCTGTTGTCCTTATTTTCTTAGTAGGGACCAATATGATTGCAAAACTAACAGAAACAATCATGGAATATTTGGGCTGTATAGGTTCTTAAGTTCTTTCTAGTAGCTAAATTAACTACCAACTTTTAGTATAATACATTTCCTTTTTTCTCAGGAATCTCCCAAATACACAGTCAACCAGGATGTATTTTATTAGCAGCATTTATAATTCAAACCCCCTTAGATTCTTAAATCATAATTAAGATGTCGTATTAGTGAAAATACTTGTTAGCATTCATACAAGCAAAGCTCAGTAGAACTAATGAACAGTTGGTATAAAAGAGCTGCTCATGAATTACAACCAAGTCAACTCTGAGTTTCTTAATTCCACAAGATAGAAGTGTGTTCGGGGGATTTTTAATATTAAGCTAAGTTTCAGGGCACTGTCCTTGCCAGAAAGGTACACCCTTCCAACACACTCAGCTGTCAGTCAGGTTCACTGTACATAACAGCCTATACTAGAACATTCCACAGCGCTAGAAATTCAGACAACTGACATGCTTTCAAAGGAAGAATTAAATTTTACTTACCTCTGGCCCAACGAACAGGGTAAAGATGTTTCCAGAGAGATCCAGTTTTAGCCAACTGTGACCATTCAGTGCTTACTTGACTACACTGACATAACTCTTGAGGGTTAAGGTAACTGAAAATGGTCAGCATTACTTCAGGAGGAAGATTAACAATATTTGTGGTGTGCCCTGTTACTTCAGTTTCTGAAATATAGAAAGTGTGTGTTAAGTGAAGCACAGCCTTGCAGCTTTAAACAATAGTAGTGGAACTCACATTTTGACTACGGTAATGAAAAAAATGAAAAAACATTTTTACATTGTCTGGCAAGAGTTGAAAAAAAAAAAAAAAGCAGCTATCACTTGAGCTTTAAAAAGCTTTTGCTGTAATAACACCTTAAACAAAACAAACAAAAAATATCAGCTCAGTTTTCTGTTTGCCATTTTCTCAGCTGTCTGGTTTTTTTCCAGCCCTGACCCCTCAAGGGTCTAAAAAAGCCCTGGACAACAGTAAACTGCTTCCTCTCAACCACAGCAAGATGAAAGCAGTATCTGCAATCAATGAAATGCCTTCTGTTGTAGAAGATACGTCTACCTGCTTCATCACATTCCCAGGAACAGTACTAGTACACAGAATCTGCCAGCTGGGACCACTCTCACTGAAAGCACTCAGCCTCTTGACCGAGACACAGCCAGAAGTCCACGCTCAACTCCTTGCAGCTGTCTCATGTTTTATTTGTAGCTGCAACTGCTAGTATAGAGAATTAATTTTAACTTTTGAATGGTGGCAAGCCATTCAGGTTGTAAAGTAATACTAAATACTAGGTTACAGACTGAAGCTTGACCACTGTAATTAATACTTCAATGGACAGCAGTAGGAACTACCTCCAATAGCTCTCCCTTATGGCCGTAGTACAAAGAGAACTACAAACTACACAAAATAACAAATTCAATGCTTTCGTTAGTGGAGATTTTGCTGTTTTAAGAGCATTTTTCATGTTTTGTATAATAACAACTTACTTGAGAAAAAACATTTCTAGAGTAGTTTTCAAGAACCCTTAAAATTAGCAGGTTTCACAAACTAGTAGGGATTTTAAAGTTAGGAGACAAAGTATGTAAGAAGCACAAGGAGACAAGCAGGTTTCTTTTAGCAAAGAATCTTCAAAAATAAGCATAACAAACTTTGCCCTGTGATAAACTGTTGCTACTTCAAAAAAATACAATTAAATACAGTTTCACTTAATGAATAAATACATTCATACAGCTGGCAAGTTGCTGCAGGTAAACTACAGAGAATGTCACATTAAAATGCAGCTAAAGCTACACAGGACTGCAAGCTGTTTTCTTCCATTTTTTAAAGATAGATGCAAGACACATACTTCCTTCTCCCTAAAGTCTATAATACAACCATCACAGAATTATTACTGTCCCAAAACTGCTATTCCAGCTAGACTTAACAGCAAGTAATGCCATAAGGCCACTTCTGCCACAGTCATCTGTTCAGACCCAACAGTATTTCACACCACGGACCATGATCTTTTCTGAAGGCTTCACCTGGAGGGCAGAAAATGACCAGTTCAGTAGTTCAGAGAAATCAAGATTCAACAAAAAAAATCTGATTATAGAGCAGTTTTTCTAATGAGAGCATCACATACTATCAACCCTACAGAGTCAGTTCATGAGAGTTTGCTCTACTTACCAGTCTCACACCCCAATATTACACTTTTGGTACATTATTCTCCCTTTTTTTGGGGCATCGACTCTTCATTTAAGAGTCAAACAGTAACCACGGACAATTTAGGCTGCTTCAACAGTCAGTCTGAAGTGCACTTTAGTATTATCCATTTATTCCAAGTCTCATAAGGAAAGACAGTAACAGATGAATGCAAATGAACTATGCACTTTCAGAACACACATTTCATCTGACCTGCTCACACACTGCACGGATTCATGGCCCTGCATCACTCCACACACAGTTTCTTCCCTTCTGATTCCTGAGAGGTGCAGGGAAGTTAGGTAGTGGGGATGGGGAAGGCGAGTTGCTTTTAATTTGAAATACTATCAGAGGACTTGCTAATCTGTGTTATTAAACCATCAACAGAAAAGCATACAAAGCTGTCCTGAAAACCTAGTATTAAACGCAGGGTCTGAAAATACAAAATCTAACTTTACCAGTAGTATGAAATTAGAAGTTAATTATGATTGCTGCCTGTTTATTATATCAAATATTACCATGGGAGGGAAGGGAAAGAAAGTTGAAAACATGTCAACAGTGAAGTACTACCTACATTCCAACCTGCCAGAAAGCCTGTACGGAACAGTAAAGTTCCTGAAGTTTAAAAACTGATTTGAAGAAATTCCCATTTCATAAAAACTATTTTATCTGTCAGTACATAACTTCAGGTATGTCACCACTGTGGCTTTTTACATGAAGATTATAGTCTGAAAATTACTTTAATTTGAATTAGAAGCTTCACCTTGATCTGCCTTCTCGTCCACAGAATACTTAAAGACCTTCTGAAGCTCTTCTGCTTGATTCCACTTACTAAGACCTCTGAATTCTGCTGCCTCTTCCTTCTGTGAGCAGTGCTGTGCAATTACCTTCTTCTTAATATCTTTCAGCTCTTCATAAGTAAAGTATTCCATCAACATTGGCTGGAAAACCTAAAGCAAAGAGAAAAAAAAAAAAAAAAAAAAAAAAAAAAAAGAAAAAAAAAGAGTCTGGGAGTCTGGTGCTAGCCAAGACAGTTGATAATGAATGCTACACAGACCTACCCGCACAGAACTTCCCCGTTTCAGATTCTCTCCAAGTAAAACGTGTCAAACATTGAAGTGAACCTAAGGACAGCACTATGGAAGTTTTGAGTTCCAACCCTCTGCTTGGCAATGGATCACTGCAGTCTCAGGCAAACCCTTTTAACTGTTTTCCCCAACAGAAAAAAAGTGAAGTGACTAAAGTTGCTTAAAACATGTAGCTTATGGAGGTACTCACACAGAAGGCAAAGTGGCAAGGAAGGAAAACATGAGAGAGGATTTCTTCTGGGTAGAGTTCGGAAGATATACCCTCTCCAGAAGATGCTTCCCCGTTTTTGGATACCCATAAATCATCAGACTGGCAGTACTAGTCTGTTTCTCAAATATAGGTCAGAGGCTTTTTGGGAGTGTCAGTTTGAGTCACGAAGTACTACTTTACAGGGCTTCTCTTTTCCTTTTAAGTTTTGCAAGGCATCCCCTTAAATACCTGCTGCAAACAAACCCCAGCCCCAGTGGACTTTTGATGTCAGTTTTTTAGAGGACCAGAGTTTCACCATAAAGTTTCAATATATTCACTGTTTTAGAATATGTCACTTTGTAGTCAAAGAACAGAACAATGACATCACACTTAAGAATGCAAACTAGCATAGTAATAAAAACAGATGCCTGAAAAAAACTGAACCTCTAAGCCCTTTTTATCTCTATTCGGTCATTCCAAACCCCACAAAAGATCAGCACGCTATTTAAGGATAATTTTTACCTACCTCCTCTTCCTCTTTCATATGAGGAAGGAAATCCCTGGTAAACGCTTCCAATCTCTCCTTCAGCTGTTTCGCATAGTTTAGCTGTTCATATTCATTCTGAGAAGAAGAAAAGATTTAACTATTATCTAAATCTTGTCCACTCTTTCTAGGGTTGAGCTGTTAAACTAGTGTATTAAAGCAAAGCCCATCATGCCTCCTCCATGCATGCAGCATATTTGCTTTAATTCACGGTAAGAATGTGCTCACTTGAAAGTTTCATGACAAGCTGACAGTCCATACTGGTCTGTTACTAGGCAGAACAAAGTATTCCTTTCCTGTCCAATTCCAGTTTATTTTTTTACCAGATATGAATTAACTTGTCTAATCACATTTTTACTTTGGAGCAAAGACTGAAGTCTGCCAATCTATAGTCTCACCCAAAGTTCAGAGTAGTAACAGGTATGTATATTTGCATGTTTTCCATAAGAATTATTCTAGGATACAGCGGTTCCACTTCATCTTTTAACTGCATACATTTTAGCTATATTCTACAGTTCTAGTAGAATCAGAATTCATAGTCACACATGCTCTACAGATACTTTGGAAACAAAGAATTCTTAAATGAAGATGTAACTAACTTTTGTATATTAAAGTTAGACCAATCTCTTCCACCCATTTGCTAGCTTGTTCTCTATGTCCGTAATATGAGGCTGCTTCTGAGTTTACCCAGTAATTGCAACATACTGAAGTTCCCCATAGCTCTTACAGTAAATGTTTGAAGAGAAAAACTTCTACAACATCAAGAAACACTACTACACAAAAAGCTTAAGCCTTCACTTTAAACCAACCACCCTCTCAAAGAAAGTTAAACAGTTAATGTGTCTAAAGAGAGCTAAAGCAATATGTTTTTCCACACTTAAGAAGTAACAGAATAACACTAACATCCTATCAGAGAAGGCATTAGACAAAGCCAAGCGTTCATTTCTCCCTCTCCTCCATTTTCCATTCCATTAGTGGAAACAACACAAATTTTAAGGTTCGATATGTACAGGGGAAGAAAAAATTATTTGCAGGATTCCCAGGTCAAAAGCAGCCTTGAACAGTAACACGGGATCAATCAACTGCATAATTAGTATTTTTCTTAAAGAAAATATGGAGCACATGCACTAGAAATGCAGTCCAATTATTACTGGAGACTATACAGTTCTTAAAGTGAAGAAAGGGGGAGCTGAGTTTGCCACCTCACAGGAAAGACACAGCAGAATTTAAGTAGAATTCTACTGAAGAAGAATTTAACAACTTTTAAGTTGTGAAAAAGCCAGCTGGAAAAATAACATTTAGAGTTTCTTGAGGACTGGAACATTAACAGCATTACTGAGCAACCAATTACTGGCAGGAGTACATGACTCATTGACAGAATAAAACAATGCCTTTTCTTCAGCTCAGTAATCATCTCCATTTGTAAAAATAACACAACGGTATGTTCCACAAAAAAAAAAAAAAAAAGGTACTCTAGGTTTCCTAACAAATTAATTAAAACCATTATTTCTATACTCAGAAACTGTTTTGCACAATTAGCAGAGCAGTCTTTGTATTTGAAACTTCCATGTTGTCTCTCCAAAACTCCTTCAGTGATGGGCTTCTGTCATAAAAATACACCTCTGAAAAGAATTTTACTAGTAACAGTGAATGGCAAAAAAAAAAAATGTGTGTTTCAGACTGGAAAGTTTTCACTACTGTATTATGAAATCACAAATGTTTCTCCTTCCTCCTCAGTTTATTTGTGGAGAATATTAAGACAAGCTGAGAAAAATTAATACATAATCAGAGCATGGGTTTTTTGGGGGGACAAGTCCTTGTTATAGCCTACTTACCTTTACATTCTTCAATCCTTTCTCAAAGAGGCTAAGCATCTCGGAGAGCTTGTTATCCGAGTGCACGTTGTACACTGTCCGGCTGCGCTGCTGCAGTAAGCCAATGATACACTCGTTTTCAATCTGCTCGTGCATTTTAAACTCCTTGAATGTGGCATAAAGAGACTGCAGAAGGGCCCGAAAATCATTGTTGTTGGAGAAGTTGGTCTTGGAAAGCTAGAAGAAAGAAAAGGTCACAAAAATTAAAATTACGTCAAGGTCAAGTTAGACCCTTAAGACAGGTATTAGGATCCTGTTATTCATTGCTCCCATGGCTTACAACATACAAGCTGAAAATCCTGAGTTTTATAAAGAAAACTGGCAAAAACAACAACTGAATTTGCAATCTGAGCTACTCTAAAGACATCAAAAATTAGAGCAATGAATGCTTTTAATTCCAAACCTCAAGCACAACAGATAAAACTCATAGATCCAAGTGCACAGATAGGAATGCATAAACTAGTCCTCTATTTGAATAGCAGCTCTCCCACAAGTTATCCAACCAGTGCATTAAAATATAATTTAATACACCTTCTTCCAAAAGTGAGCAGAATATTGGCATTTGAATACTAGAGATCAGTGTTTATAGAATATCCCTATTAATATTACTCTTGAAATTATTTGCAGAATTCATAATTTTAACCTTTGCAACTGACCTGTGATTTGAATTTTATTTATTAACAGTAACTGACACATTCTACATAAGAACAAATATGTTTTAAAACTTTCAAAAATTCATTATGCATGGTCGTTCTATGTATAAATTTTCTCTTACAGTTCATTAAAATAGTAAGCTATTCACACTCAAATTCTGCTAACTCCACAAAATAAGTTAACAGTTTCACACCAACACTGTGCTTTGTGAATGGGGTTCAAGTAAACTAAGGGATGTAATTTCACAATTCTGATTTCCAGGGGCAACTATAGAACTGCATTTCCCAGCACAGACTCTGAACTATACGTTTTAGAAATATTACAAGGAACTAATGGTAATTACAGAAGTTTAACGATTACAGGAGTTTAACAGAACATACTATATGCAATAATGCACATTGTGAAGAAATGCATGTTACATTTAATCAGAAAAATTCTGATGGTAACTGTCTCCTTCCACATGAATGAAAAGAACTTAAGAGAACAGGAAAGTAGCAGGGTAACTTTTTAAGGAAGATCATCCTTGAGATAACAGTTATGCCAGTAGCTTTAAGAAGACAGTACAATCAAAGCTGTATTTAAGCAACATAAACCGATCTTGTGAAACACCGAGATAAACAACTGTAGAAAGAGCTCCCGGCAGAAATCACGGCGATCACCCCCCGCCCCCGGCAGGTTACCGAAAGGCTGTGCCACGCTCCCAGATCTGCCAGTCTAGTTTGTGCTAAGGAGCCCCTGAGCCTACCCTTTAGGGATGGACTATCCACAAGGAATGCCAAGTCCTGCCAAGTGAATATGAACTATACTCGCTGCTGGAGAAGGTTTCAAATGGACCAAGAACAAATAAATCAAGACAGAACAAAGTTCTCAGTAACGTGGTAGTGCCATTTTCACGTGCATGCAAACAGTCACCATTAGCAACAGTATTTTTTTAAAACTGCATTTTCCTTCGGTCAATGTAGAAAAACATTTTTTCCATTCTTATGCTTTATTCTACATACAGCTTCAAGAATCATAACCTATAGCAGAATACAAGGATTCTAACAAAATTTTTTAACTTAATTCAGAAAAGAAGCCGATGGAATATTCAGAAGTCTTTTAGTTTACAAAGGCTCTGGAATCTAGAGGTTTTTACAGAAATGGGAATCTGAGACATACATATTCACACAATACTTGCATATACCAAAAACAAGCATAAACTGCGGTACCTAAAGCTTTTACCGTTTAAACAAAAAACCAAAATGTACTTATTCATTCTGACAGTGCATTGCCACTTCCTGGCAAGCAATAGCAATGCAACCAAAACACACTGGCTATCTGCCAAGTACTTATGCAACTCCAAGTCAGCTGTGCATGCTGTACATTACATGCTGTACATATGAGCAAAATGACTGTTGTTATGGAAAAATAAATTTAATTAGCCTCAGCAGACAAAAAATAGCATAAAGTTAAGGTCTGGGGTTTTTCCCACCCGCCCAAATATCTTTTAGACTAACTATAGAGAGGGCAGAAAAAACACGTATGTTTGTGATGCAGTGTGTTGGGATTTGAGACACACTGTTATATGTATTTCACAAACAGGTGAAGATCTTGGACTGTTTCTGTCCCATACTAAGCTCAAAGAACACAATGTACAGAGTAGGGGCAGCACATGAAGCAAGGCCACGCTTTCCACATCGAAAAGCCGAAGTCCGAGCAAGCCCAGGAGATAGGTGCAAAAACACCTCTCCAGTGTAAACTACTCATCCTCCAGCCAGTCTTGATTCAGACCTCAATAATGATGAAGTCTGGTTTCTAAATCTAGTATTTCTCTTGATCAAGGACTATCTCAAAATTGTTAATTCTACCCATAAGTATCTACAATATCTGAAGTCAATACCCAAAGACTCTTTTCATCAAGAATCCCATTTGCTTCGAAATTCCTCACATTTTGATTGACAAAAATGTAAACAAGGCTGCTGAAGTGTGTAACATGAGGGTTAGATACAACTATTGTCTTTTGCTCTTGGGTTGAAAAAAAAAAAAATCACAAAATTGGTTCTGACACAAAATAGCATCTTCTCACTCTCCTGACTCAAAACCATTTCAGGACTCAAACTTCTGTTCAATTTACCTATTATCATCCACAAATATGGATTTAATGAAGAATCCATTTATGCATGCTATTTAAGAATTCCTGTTATACAGGTATTGTTACTGAAGCCACTATAAACATGAAACACTTACATATTCACCTCTACTACTGAGGCTTCCAGCAGGTATCCAAGAGATTAGGAACTATGGAGAAGATATTGAAGTTTAATGACTGTACTTGAATCAGCAAACAGTACATTAAAAAGGTCAGCCAAAGCCGAGGAGAACAGCCTTTGCAGAGGACAGGTAGCCTAGCAACAAAGTCACTCGGTCAGATCTGTAATTTCATTACGAGGACTGATGAAGTCTTATGACTGGGGACCAAGACCATTAACAGATAACAGCTGCTCTACTCCAAGGTCCACTTTTCACCAGCTCTACACAAGGAAAACGAGTGCAGGAGTTTAGTAGTGCAAAAAGAAAATCATCACCCCCCAAACTCAGATGGAGAATCCCAAGAGAATGGCAAGGAAGGAAATGGATTGCCTTAAGGATATTTGTATATAGCACAGTGTGTACGAGGCCCTCGAGCAGTCTTACAGCACACCACACTAAAGCCATTATCACAGCCACAGGTGTCACAGATACCTGGGAGCCTTCCGGACTTCTGAAGACATCACATAACTGTACAGAACAACTGTTATTGTGTTTGGAATGCAAACTAATTCCAGAGCAGTACCAAAAGAGAAACAGTCCTAGTGCCTCCTGAAATTTAAGAATTATACGTAATCCAAATAGCCTGAGCATCAGGTCAAACAACACAGTCAATCACACTGCAAATTCTGTCTGAAACACTTCAGAGACCTTTGACTGATGCAGGCATAATGCAGCAGTAGCTAGGAGCTGTTAAATTCAGTATTAACTTTATTTCTTAAACACTTATTAAAATAAAAAACAAAACCTGCGACAAACAAAAAACCACAAACCCAAACACATCAACTTTATTTCATGTAAACAAGGGAAGACCCATCATAATCCAAAGGCCACAGTGGTGCCAGCAGTGAAGCATGAAGTCGTTAAGGTACCAAATCTATTCCAAGTCACAGCATGACATGGAAATAGTTATGCTAAGCTGAGAACGCTGTACTGCTCTGAAGTTCTTCGTACATAACTGGTCAATTTAGAGAGTCTGCAGTATACAGTACTTAAAATCAAGACAAAAATCAGAAATACTGATTTTTCATCACAGTTGAAAACCATGTGTAAAGTAGTATTAGGATTATTAAGAAGTAGATCTTGGAAGTTTTCTGCCATTGATTCAAGATCAGGTAACTCCCTTCTTTGTAGCAAAACACAGTAATGCTGAATTAAGACATCTTTTAATGAACATCTTTGGTAAACCCAAATTACATAATTAAAGAATAGCCATGCTTTAAAAAAAAAAACGTTGTAGCTCAATCATATACCTGCTTTAGGTGTGCCCAACTCTACTGGACTACAACAGAGCCATTAACACAGTCAAGATTAATGTACAGGGATGTAGAAGACAAACACCCTTCCTTACAGTAAGCTATTATCTGGTTTTTGTGCTTCAAGAACAAGATGACAATACCAGCAAGATTAATAGTAATTGCTGTCTATACAGTGCTTTGTGTTCACGAC
>NW_008585143.1:20823-28934 GCF_000691845.1 Merops nubicus
CCTCCTCTGTGGTGTTTTAATTTTTATGGGGAAAAAAAAAAAAAAAAAAAAAAAAAAAAAAACAACCACTTTCTGTCCGATGAAGAGATATTTCTATCCAAAAATGTGATTAAGAAAGCTCAAGACTGCTAATTAAATCACTGAACAAAACAATATTACATGGTTTCTGGAA
The DNA here is from genome assembly GCF_000691845.1 of Merops nubicus. NCBI lineage: Eukaryota > Metazoa > Chordata > Aves > Coraciiformes > Meropidae > Merops > Merops nubicus. The sequence continues at coordinate 20,996 of NW_008585143.1, forward strand.
GTGTTTTACCTATGTGTCAACAGGGGAAAATGTCTTCCTAGAAGAAGAAAATTAATTTTCCAGAAATGTTAGTTTATAGTGAGTAAATCAACACAGTTATTTCATAATACTATGCCAAAAATACATTTAATGAGTGGAAAAGTTTGCTTATTCCTGAAAAATGTCCAAGCATGCTACTGTCAAAGAGAAAGTAGTGAAGAGCAATAAAGAAAAGGTAGTACGCTGCCCTACAACCAAGCAGTAACCAAAGCTATGCTGCGTGCCAACTTCCATATTACAATTATCTCTCCACTCTCAACTGCAACCTGAAAAGCAACAAATGTATGAGGACAGGGAACAGGAAAGAGAAAAGTGATTTTCCCACTCCACCCAAAGATTTCAAAATTTAAAATGGAGTTTTGAAATTATTTCAGGGTAAAGAAGTTAAAAGTGGCTACAAATTCACAAACTATTTTGTATGACAGGTTCCCCATCAGCACCTGTAACTTCTGAACAGTCAGTAACCTTAAAAGTTCAGTCTGCAATCTAAAAAAAAATTGAAGGCAATTTTCCTTCCTCTTCATGTATCATCAAAAGTAGCACTTTCAATAGGTCATTCCTATATATTTTGCTTCCCGTGTGTAACCACTGTCCTCTTTAAGACCTATACAAGCAGCTGACTGTCACTGGAGATGAAATACAGGCACAGTATTCCTGATAACCAATCCAGACTAGATTTCTACCACTAGCTAACAGGTTTGAAAAAATAGTAGAATCCTTTTCATTATGGAGGTGGCAGACAACTTTGATTAAAATGAAACACACCACAAAGAACAAAAGCCACTAACATTTTTAGAACAGAAAAAAAACATAGCAGCATGAAATTATGAGTCAGCTACAACTTCTCACTCTTACATTTTTAGGTATTATCACTTTGCATATGCAATAGCACTAAAATTCAAAGGACAGAAACCTGGACCCTGCAGAGATACTATCTCAATTTTACGAGCAAGAAAAGGGGAGGGGCAAAGACCTTAGGAAGGTGTTCCTGTGTCAATACCAAGAGCATGCTGTTCTACGTTATACTTAACCTGCTGTAAATCAGGTGGTGGGGAGGGAGGAGGAAAGCCCCACAAGCAGCAGCCCTACCCCCGCTTCCAGCTGTACATTCCTACTGCTTCCCTGGAATATGCTCTAGCAATTGTGCAGCTGCAAGATGAACCCCCTTAGTGTCCTGATCCAGCAAGCTGTTTGCCTGTTTAGTGGGTTCCTTTTTCACCTGGTCAGTGTGCTAGGGACAGACAGCCAGCACTGACACCCAGTTATGTGCAATGTCTTACCTAGGAATCCACAGCAAGAAGTTCAGTTTATACTGTCCCCAACAAAGAACCATAGTGTCAAGATAGCCTAGCAAAAAGGATGACTGCCCACTCAGTGTCATCTTTGTTATCTTTATGTAGAGGCATACAAGGAACAGCAAGATAATTAACTAAACTACCTCACGCTCCACCCGTCTGGGTGTATGAAGTCTGAAAGCAGACTCATACAGGTTTCCTTTTCTTGGCTGTGGGTCAACCCGAACTAATTGTAATTAGTAAGGCAGGCAGGACTGGAGCAGGCAGGACAGGTTCAGGCAGAACTCAAGAAATCTAAAATTTTCAAATGCCCACCTGTCTGTCACCTTCTCTACATAATCCCCTCCTCTATGCAATCTCACCAGTTGTTTTGCAGATTAACTAGAATCTTGAAATAGCCTTTCAAAAATAAAGAAAAATCCACACCCAAAACCCAAACAACTATATTAACTCAAAAGATTAAGGCACACAGCATTACTTTTCAAAAAGCACAGGCAATAGGGCAGGTAAAGTCTTGTTCTCTCTGTATTTTGAAAGGCTAAGGTCAAGCCAACAAATGCCAAGCGTAAAAGCACAGTGAAGGTGGAAAAAAAACTGCTATATTTTTATTTTTATTGGGGTCTTCCATATCATTCTCTTGTACTACATACACAGTCAGATTTGTCCAATAAACACCTGTAGATCAGTTTTTGAATCATGAATGGCTTTTCACAAAGAGATATAATTAACAATACAGGACTGACCGCTCCAAGATTTTCAGTAGATGCAATTGCTATAAGTGTCAGACCCTCTCAGGGACCACAGCAGAAAGCACAGCTCAGAAACCAATGGTAAAATCAGCTAAGCCACCTCCACCATGTGGATTCCACAAGTAGAGGTCTACCAGGGACAAAGAGACACAGGCTGTCATCAGGTCTGCATAAACCCAAAAAGACATTGAAGAAAAATCTAGTAAGGGTACAAAAGACAAGGGCCTCAAATGGAAGTATGATCAACACTCACAAGGATGCTGTTGTTTAGGTATCTGTGTTACAGCATTCCTCTTATGCACTCTCAGTGCCATACAAGACTTCTTTCCTGTCTTAGATATTCTTCACAGAGATAGGTTCCTAAGACCTGACCTGGTCTTCTGTGAGGACCTATCTGAAGCCCCAAGAGTAAAAGAGCAGACGCAAGGCTCCTCTCCACTCTCCCACTGCAGTAACTCCCACCCTACAAACACAGCACAAACGCCTCTGCCCCTCCTCTGCACCAGCCTCACTGCAACCTCCCAGCTCAGCCAAGAGTGGGCACTGGAAAAAAATCACTACTCCAGCTTAATACATCTGGGGTATGAACTGCAAAAACAAATACAGAAGTCTGCTCTCCAGAAGAGGCTGTAAGAGAAGACAAAAAAAATCAGAGCAACATGTGAAGGGTAAACAGAAATCTTTTTTTCCTACAATTTGAGGGCATCTGATTGGTAAGGGAAAAATAGGTGTTCTGGTAGACAAAAAAGATAAAGAAATGGTGACATGCTTTGAGATGGCAAGAGGGGCTAAAAGTGTCCTTAAAAAAGGAGCAAAATCACCATGCAGGTCTGAGGAGCCTCACTTAAACTCCAAACATGTTTTATCACTGTTGTCTCCTACTTCAGGTCTCCTTTGGCATTTTACTTAATTGTATTTACTTTAAAATGTAGATTTAAAACACACTGTCACTTCCATATTCACCTTCAAAATATTCTTCTGCATGAAAAATTAACTCAAAGCTTTCATTTTCCAGTAGGTCTACCACGAAGTTACTGAACTATTCAGGATGTACAAACTAAGATAGAAGGACAAGTGGTAAGAGTCTGATGAAATAGCCAGAGGCATGGACAGGAAATTGTTCACCTACCTCTGGATGCTAATAAGGAGGTTTAATTTCCTTCCATCAAGAAGGAAGGAATTTCCTTCCATCTTCTGCCTGCAGTGCAAACTATAGTATATACTATCAGATTCATTAACACTAAGCATCCTAAGTAGCTGTTTATTCATTACAAACACAGGTGAAGGCAAGTGCTCAATGCTACAGAACATTAATTGGTAACAACGAAATACTATTAATTTCTAAATCAACATATTTGAAGAAGCAATGGAAAAAAAATGGCACTGTACTGCAATACTGAAAAGAGATTTCCAAAGCAGAATTAAAGCTTTACCAACATTTGTTCATTAGAAATAAAATGAGAAAATGACTGTTCATGAAGATAAGTCTCAAGGACATCAAGCAAGAAATACTTGACTTCAAAACAGAAAGTCAGAACGTTTACAATTTGTCCGTTTTTCAGACTTCAGTCCATCAAAAAGTGTAATCACAACATCGTCATATAATTCCCTGCCCAATAATTTACACCATCAACTCAACTTGATTCAGGACTATTTTTCACTCCTAAAATGGTTCATCTGTAGTATCCTTATTATAAAAACATTGTAAATATAAGACATGAAAACAATTCTTTCTCTTCAACGGAGGCCAAAGCCTGCACGGAAGAGAAACAACTGAAGCACAAGAAGGCTACTGGAATAGACACAAGGGTTATAGAGAAAAGCAGTTTATCAAAAGAAATCATTTTTAGGAATTGGAGAAACTTTTTAGCTACATGGAAGTTATTAAACTAATCCTACAAAAATAACGAAGAACTTATCACTGCCAGCATTTAGACTTCAAACAAGGAGGACAAGACACAGGAAAAAAAAAAAGCAAAAAGTCTATATACATTTAGATAAGAGGAGATGCCTTAAGTCAACTATTTAACAGGAAAAGTAGAGACGACAACAGTAAAATTAAATGTTTTCTTTGGTCAAGCCTTCATATGGAAATTAATTAGGAAAAATATTTATGGCAATTTTTAAAAAGGTCTCAGAAGCATAGGCTAGAAAAGAAAAATACCAGTTAAATATTTATACAAGTTCAATGCATTCAAGTCAGCAGAACATGACAAAATTATCCAAATTTCCTCTAAGAACTAGCCAAAGTAATTATTAAACCATGTGAAATAACTGCAGAGATCTTTTGTAGAAAGGTGAGATCACAGAAGACTGAAGTGATGCAAACAGAAGGACCATAGATGTTTTTGGTGAAACACCAAAGGATTTCACAATAAAACTGAGCTATTAAAGCAGCTGTTTACTTCTGCAATGGTTAGTCCTGTCTGCTTCTCCCATACTGTCAGCCTGGTTCTGGAGCTTGTCTGACCTCTTGGGCAGCCAGTCTGACTGACTCACCTACCGCTTCAGTGCACTGGATGAACCAGCAGCTCACCAAGGGGCCAGACGAGCACAGACGATACCATCTACAATCCACCCTTGCAGCAGCAGCCAGTTGGGAGATCCACTCAGCCAGACTGTAAAGTCTTGCACTAGTTTTGAGAGGCGGACATGAGAAAAAGTCCTCCACCACCAATAACTGCATTACAACATTTAGAGAATGACTATTTTTCCTATTCCTTTTCCTAAAGCAGCCTAAATTTTCTCAGTAATACTATGACACAAAGACTTGAAAACACGTTCCTCATCAGCAGTAACTCCACAAAGACAGTAAGGATGTTTGAAGTCCCACACAGTAATACCAGGTGTCTTGTCTCTGGGGAAGGCCCAGCCACAATGGAGTCACACTCCTGTGTTTAGACCTGAGCCTGCTACTTGTGTAGCCCCAATCTTGAAGTTAATGAAGTAACAATCGAGCAGCACAGATTGCTTTAGAAGAAAGAATCTGATTTCCTTCTGATAAGACAACCACACCACTTAAGAGGAAGATGGTACGTTACAAATAAAAAGTTTTGTTTGTTTGGTTTGCCTTACAGCAAACTAATACAGCGTAAAGGAAATCTTAGGGTAGCTTAAGCATTTGCGAACAGTGCTCTTACGCCATGGCTACCAATATCTCCAGCCAAAGCACAGTGGGTTTCAAAACATCATCAGCTGAAATCTGCATTGCCTCACAACACCACACTTTCAGCCACAGAGGAGAAAGCAGGAGAGCTGGTACTACAAGAGCAGCACGTTCTCGGGTGCAGGAAACACAAGATCACACAGCAACAACAGAGCCAGCCTTCACCAGACACCGACATGCTGACATGGGCAAGTGCATGCTTCTACATACAAAAGTCTAGTGACAAATGAAAGAAAAATTGAATATCAGTGCTTGGAGAAGCATTATAGAAAAGCACAAAGCAACTATGGTACTGTTAAAAAGAAAAAAAAAAAAAAAAAAAAGACATTGCAGAACTCATCCAAAACACATCCGCTCTACTCAACACCAGCAATGCTGCATTTTGCACAACAGATTTCAGGAAAACAGACAGAATTAGGCTGAGGTTTCACAGTAGCTTAAGCCAATCTAGTTGCTGGCTGTCACAGTCCCACCCTCTGTCTCACATTGGCTTCAGTACTCATCTGACCAGTGCTTGCTGGCAGCACTACCTCAGCAGAAAAGCTACCCCGCTTCAGGAAAAAATGTTTTCTGCCAGCTTAGAGCCTTTGTGAGTCACTTCAAGTGCTGATGGAAGCAAGAAAGGCACATAGTCCTAACAGCGGCAGTCAGATCGCTCAAACTGCTACAGAAACACAGCTTGGTCCTGACACACGCAACAAGTCCGCCGAGGTACAGAAAGCAGGACCCATGTGGTGAAGCAGGAGGAATCCGTTTGCTTAGGCCAGAGAACAGATAACTAAGATGGAGGACGTGGCCACAAGATCTTTCTGAAAGTGATGAACGGTTCACTAGAGATAGGCAGAGTCTGCTCCACTTGCAGCAAAGATGACGTCAGGCATTAGGGAAAGCATTTTAACTATAAAGGCCATCTGCTGTAGCACTCCATTACCTACAGGGGGGCAGGTCTTCGGCAGTCTGAGGACTTCCTAAGAATCTACTTAACATCAGAGTTGGTGACAGATTTGATATCTTTGTGGGTCTCCTTACTAAACAGAATTTTAGTTATTCTTATTATCCAAGTTCAGGGCACTGTGTACAATGCAGGATAAAAATGCCATTTAATAATGCAGCAAACATATGGTGAGATCCCTGCTAGCAACAGTCAAAAAAGGTAACCTTTCTAACACACAGAACACCTTAAATGTCCAATTCACTATTCTGCCTCACATCAAGTGCTGGAAGAACAAAATAAACTGTTTCTCTGTCCTAAAAGATTATCTAAGTACCTGCATACCTTATCCACCAGTAACATTATTGCTGTTCCCCTGAAAAGCAAAGACAGATGCAATCCTTTCACCCTCACCAACAATCCGTGGAATTTACTCAATCCAGCCACTGACACCGACTGCTACAATGCACAGGGAACATGAGGAACAGCAAGTAACGTGTACTGCAACGTGAAGTAACATAAAATTAAAGACCCCTCAAGGACTAATTAAATTTATAAGGAGCAAGCCTTTAGCGATTACAATTGCCATGTAAGCAGACAGTCTTATGTAATTACAGCATCTCAATCACACAAGAAGGAAAGTCAAACACCTTTCAAAGAGTTTTTTTTATGATGCAAAGCTAGTATTACTCTTATGACTGATCATATGCCAGACAGTTTTCAAGTTCTGAAACACAGTTAAAGACCCCAAGATTAAAGACTTTAAAAGGCATGCCATTCATTATGCTTACACTTCTTCAAACAAAAAAGGCAGCAAGTAAACTACTGTATAAACGTTCTTAGAAAACAAGATATTCTGATCATTGCAAACCGGATGGCTTTAATCAAAATTGCCAATATTTGGGAAATCGCTCCTGCCCTGGCAGTTTTTGTCAAGTCACAGTAAATGTGGTCAAAACTTTGTGGGAAGTTCAAGCAAAGTGACGGAAATACTTCTCTAGGAACAAAATCCAAATTATTACAATATCAGGAGGTTCAAACAAAATTTTTTCCACTGCTGTCAACAATATGCTAATACTTGTTCTGGGGGCCGTGGGGAGAAGAATCCCAGGTGTCTGTTTCCCATCACGTAAAATACACTCTGTTAAGATACCACAAGCTTTCACACCACCACAAATTGAACTGCAAATGCACTCACAGATAAAAGCCAAAGTGAAATTACAAAAGGTCTCACCTTCTCCTTTTCCCAGGCCCTCCGCTCAGCTTGTTCAGTTAGCTAACCCACGAAAAAACAACTCACATTTTCTTTACCCCCTTAGCAAACTGAAAAGGCTCGCACGAAGGCATCTGGTGAGCACCAGAGCAGTACAGTGGCATTTGGAAAATTGGGGAAGGAGTCGAGAACTCCCCAATCCTGTTGGCAGCACCAAGCTATTACACCGTCTTGCACTTAACTTCAACCTCCTTTTAAATGTCCGTTAGCCAATCTGGTTCTTCAAACAGCCATTTAAGCCCAGAGGTGGGAGGCACCTCTTCTTTCTGAAAGAGTTACTGGCTTTTGAAGTACTTGCCTGCAACCCTTCCATTCGCCGCTGCAGCAAAGTTTGCCTTTCAGGTGACACATCAGCCTTGATTACTAATTGCCCTGATGCGAGAATAAAAATTACTTCTGTCCACGAGTACAATTAAATGTATTTAACAAAAAAAACCCTACCTAGGGTACCTGTAAGCATCTGCACACGGCACCGCAACCCCAGCC
>NW_008585144.1:0-6018 GCF_000691845.1 Merops nubicus
CTATGATTCTATGATTCTATGACATATATACACACAGAGCTAGGTATCTACCTAAAACCTGCTTAATATGCTGGAGCTTGGCTTAGGCTCCGGGGTAGGGCCGTGTCTGCTTGCATGTCACCAAAGGAACCTCAGTATGTAAATACAAGCTTTTGTTTTTCTTCTGTCAAACCAGCACTTCAGGCATACAAAGAATCAGAGGATAAAAACCTCTTGTTTCATAAGGCAGTCATTTATGGGCTAAGCTATGTCTGTGAGTTTTTGATCCAAGAACGATGTTGCTAGTACAATACAGGATACTCCAGGGTAGCTACTTAAGCAAGGATTAGCTTCCAGCTGTGCTGTAAATACTACTCTGAACTGGATTGTGCACTCCCAGTTGCTTAGCTTGCAGCCAAAGTTGATTTATGTGTTAGGATTGGCATGGGGCATGTCTCTTAGCTCTTAATCTGTTTGTTTTCACAAAAAGTAAATTGAAGTTAGTTTTTTTCTAAGCAGGCTGGAGAAGTTCATGTTACATCACCTACCAAAATGTACAAGAAACTTTTTCAGAAGAAGATTTGCCTGCAAAGACTCTCATGAACTGGGGGTCAAGTCGCAAGCAGAGTCCCCATCCTCTGTCTAGTGCAAAGGCCAGGGAGAGAAGCAGCTTATTTTCTCACACAAGGAACTTAGGCAGTACAGTCAAAACCTGGATAAGAGGAACAAAATAATCACAATGGTGTAATGAATTGTTTCTCAACTGGTTAGTCATTACTGATAAGAATCATAAAAGGTAATCAGCAGAGTCGTGAGATACTGACACTTCCATTACATTTTCCAGCAGTGGAAATCATGCTTAAACTACACCTGCTATATAGCTGCACTTTAAAGTCAAGTATCTTCTGTCAGTTCTTGAAACAGAGAGGAGTAAATTATACAGATATGTTATCATTATTTTTTTTTTTATTTGTAGCACATGCATTTTTTTTATTAATCTCAAGATACAGTTGTAAAATTGTTTTACTTTGAATCAGGACTGATGAGGTCAAAAGCTGCAAAACGCTGTTCCTGTGTTCAGAACTGCATTATAGTTCATACTGTCCATCCTGATTTTGAGACAGCAGCCACAGTGATAACATGATTTTAGCAGTAGAAAATATTTCTGTAATATACGTCTTTATTAACAGACTCTGATCAGATCCTTCAAAAAACTAATCTTTTTAAGGTTGCTCAGACCTGCTCGATATTAGGATTTGAGTGACACTTCTGTCCACTGCGGCACAGCTGTAGAAACACACCTGTTATTAACTGATATCCCCAGTGTTAGAAAAATTGCGAGGATTTTGATGCTTTCTCAAACCAAAGGCCTCACAAAGTGAGGGACAGGACTTAATCATTCTCCATCAGTAACCAGTTGCAGATATATACAGAAGATTGTAAGAATGGGGTTATAATCTATCTAATACAGACGTTAGAAGAATGTCCAAGCATATTGTCCTATCTTCTTGTAGTTGATGGTCCAGCCATTTCCTGTGAACCATTGTACTAGTAGATAAGGATGTATGTCTTCTCCATGAAAGGACATAGCTCTTACTGTTTTCAAACAAGCAAATTTATTTTGTCTGCATGATATAGGACAGCATGTACTAATTCTTCAAATTAACTGTATACCACTTTCCAACCCATGTTCTGCGGGCGTCCTTGTATTTGGCTTACCTACGCTCTGAAATCAATTGGAGAAACGCCGCTAGGATCTTTGATACCTGTGATTTTGTTTCACGATAGGAAAACTATAAAAAATAGCCTTCAGTATCTTCCCCAGTGTTATCTATATGAATGGCACAACAAGAACAAGACAGCATAGTCCTTTCCTTCAAGTGGCATACAGCCTCGCTTCGACAGGATCCAGACTACAGCAGTAGGAGGGTGCATCACCAGCATATGTCTATGGCACTGTTAAGTTTGATGTATTTGCTACATCTTCATGTTTCTTCTTTTTTTAATTTTTTTTTTTGTTATTTTTCTTCAGTTACATTTAAGCTGTTTTCAAGATCCCAGTGGGATTTATGAGAATAAAAAAAAAAAAAAAAACAAACACCACAAAGGGAGAAACCAGCAAAGGCGGAAAAACATTCCAGAAGCAGGATGGAGCCATAAAAAGACAACTAGTATAGTACAGTAGAAGGGTAGCCATAGTCCTTGGAGGAAGTCCATGAGATGGGGAGCAGAGCCAGAGGTGACAGGCGAAGGTGAACAGAGCACAACATAGTGGAAGACAGTGCTAGACTGACAAGGAAAAGTCTTGGATGTGATCTAGATACAGTGCTTCATGATGAATGTGGAAAATTAAGCGAAACAAGTACTTCTAATACTTTTTTCCTCTCATCCATATTTGCAATCACCTTTTACAGACTGTCGGTTTCACTACATATTTGAAAATAAACTATGGGGGTTTTGTTTAGTCTGTAACATCATCATTATTCAATGTATTATTTGAAGTAGTTTAATTTCATTCTTATCTGTTTTGACAGCTGAATCTTATCTTCCTGGTGATCACATTGTGCAAAATGGTGAAGCACTCAAACACTTTGAAACCAGACTCTAGCAGGTTGGAAAACATTAAGTAAGTGCTTTGTGTTCAAGTATGAGAACTATGATTATTTTCTGATTGCTGAACTGATTGAAAGCTACTCTCCATTAGGAGCACATGCCATTGTCTCCGAGCAACTGCAGATGTCAATTAGAAGCAAACAGAGCCAATCCTGCTTTCGTCACATTGTTGCTGTAATGTCACAAATGCCGGTCAAAATTAGATAATTTCAGTCTGGAGCTAATGCCAAGAAACTGTTTCACGGAAATGCCATAGCACTGTAGTAATTTCATTTGCATTTAAAATGCAGTTCAAAAATGATGTTCCTGTTTGCATGGCTGATATGATTATATTAAGTTTGTTTTGTTAAATGACTTTTTGATTTAGGGATTCTGAGCAGTTTCCACTTGTAATCCTGTTCTCCCAAGAGAATTGACTCTATTATTATTGTTAACTTGAAGATTATCTGCTGTTTTCATGCTAATTTAACAAATGTTTACTTTATCATGGTGCTGTACTGCAGTATCCTTTTTGCAGAGCAATGTAAGTGTTATATAATTAACAAGGCTTTGGCAGCTCTTGCTTCTTTAGATAGTTTTTTACTGTATTCTGTATAGTTTTATGGTGTACTAAAGGTTTTTGTTATCAACACTGAAGGGATGGTGCAGCTTTCTGAAGCTGAGGGTTGGATATGAAAGTCTTACAGATTTGCTTTGAATGTTGCAAATGGCAGAGGGAGATTTTCAGTAAGGCTAACGTTGTGAACTAGATGTTCTAGATAGGTCAGTATCAGCTTCACTGCATGTTGCATGGTGAGAGAGAGAGCTAATCTTTAGCATCTCTCTCTTTTCTTCCTTTTCCTCTTTCTGTCTTCTCATCCACACCAGTAATTACCGTGTTTGTGATGGCTACTATAATACGGACTTACCTGGGTAAGGTAGAACCCTATATTAACAAATTTCTGGCATGACTTTTAACTTTACAAACTCGGTCAATATTGTGGATTTCCCTTAATTTTAATTAACTAGTTTTGAGATACCTGATTTGCTAAAGAATTTTTAACTATTATATGCCTTTATAATTTTAAATTGCTTGCCTCTGCATTTTGAATTTCCTAATTTTGACTAATTCTTATAGACAATTAAAAATGCTCTTATTAATTTCTGTTTCAATTCTGTCTAATAATTTTGTTTCTCTTTTCTGCTTATAATGCTTTCTAGCTATGAAGATAATAAGCCATTTATCAAGTAAGATCATTAGTTAGATGTGGAATTCACTGACTAAATTCCCTTTCCCTTTCATTCTGTGCCGTTCTCTACAGTTCCTTTTCCTTAACCTATTCATGATGGAGTCTTTTTTAGACTATTCTGTAGAGCAATATCCATATTTTTGTGACATTTCAGCAGGGTTTCTTCATGCGGAAGTTAGATCATCTAGTTTCAGTTTAGCTGAGTTTATCGGTACATCAAAGATTCGGGCTCTAGGCTTTTAATCTGCTGTTTAACCTTTGTGCATTTTGTTACATTATTTGGTGTCATATGGCAGCACCACTGTTTAAAATCTATGGTGTGATTGGTGGCTAAGCCTGACTTATCAATCTCTTTTCTAAAAGCAGATAAAGAATGGAGTAGCTGGGGCTTGTGCTATACTTCTGCATTTCAAAATAGTTTTGATATCCTATGCAGTTCTTGAGAAAGAAAAAGGTCATATCTACTCTTGCTGTTTTCACTGGAGACTAAGAGTAATAAATGGAATTGTTCTTTCTTTAATAGATAAAAGGTTAATCCCAAGGAATTCTTACATTTGAATATGAACCTAGTAAAAGTCAACTGCAGGAACTGAAATGTTAATATTGGATTTGGTGACATGCATTCTCATAAGTAACGTTACTAAAATTAATTTTCTTTTACAGATCCTGGGTCCTGGGTGCATTTGCTCTCCTGTGTCTCCTGGGCCTAACATGGTCATTCGGCCTGCTGTTTATCAATGAGGGGACTGTTGTGATGACGTATCTCTTCACAGTATTTAATGCTTTCCAAGGAATGTTTATTTTCATCTTTCATTGTGCCCTTCAAAAGAAAGTAAGTTCCTGAAAACACGGATTCGTCTTTCCTAAGTCCTTAAAAATGCCACATTTATTTTTTAAGAAATAGGGAAGAAAAATGGCAGTGTCAAGAATGAAGTATTTTGAAGTAGTTTCAGGAGGGGACTAGGATCCAAAAGCAGTTCGCACTGGGTGTGCTTGTAAGTCATACAACTGCTCTGTGGGCTAGGCAGCTTTGAAATGGATGTAGCATTTCCAGCTTGGACTTGAAAAGTTCTGAAGCTTTGAGAAGAAAATTGCTATAGAAAATGTACTGTTTAACATTGGTAATGTGGTATGTATTAGTCTGGAATTACAGCCAAAAGTCTTTTGTGCACGCATGAAACAAACTCTACCTCTGCTGCAGCACTGCAAACAAAGGATCATTTACAATATCAGCCCATCTCAGACTGGAAACTGTCTTTCTCAGATGAAGGCAGAGGAGCTCTCCTGAGATCCCATTAAGCTGCCACATAAAGCTACAGGTGATAGCAGGGATTCTACTGTGAGGGCTCAGTCATTAAAAAATTAATTGAAATGTAAAAATTAATTTTATGATGAATTTCAACACACCTTAGAAAAAAGTAGTCATTGATACTAGACAACTGCTAATGGGGAGAGTTTCCCAAAGATGCCAGCATGACTACTTTTTTTTTGAGTGTTTACCCCCCTGAACAATCCAACAGCTTCATGCTTTTAACTGGAAAAACTGAAGTCTCCTGGGAAGAGCCTTCCCTCACAAGTGATGCGTGGTAAGTTAGTTCTGCTCCCCTTTGCCTGATGAGAGCAGAGGGATCCAGAGGAGGCAGATCTGCTGAGGAGAGAGAAAGCTTCCCGGGGAGAGAGGAGCAAACAGAAAAAAGTGAAGGGCATAGCTGGGTGAAATTCTCTTTGGGTTCCCTGTAACCCTTCTCTTCCCCAGACCGAGAGGGGAGACAGCTTCCAAGGATGCCTTAGAGGTTCTTTAGTGAAGGACAAAAGAAAAAAACTCATAGCCTGTGTTAGAAGGCATGGCAAATGTAAGTAACAAGAACTGAGAGGAAGGGTAAACCTCAAAATATCCCACCCCAAAAAACTTAGCATAAAATGCAATACATCCTACACTTGGAAATACCCAATTTGCAGTATTTAGATTCTAAATATTTTTACCAGTTTTAGCCAGAGACCTAGCAATTATTAACTCCCATTATAATTAGCTCACCGGAGACATAATTAACTGGTATTTATAAAATGGTTTGAGACCATTGGATAAAGCATTGCTATGTATGTGCAAAAATCACATTCTTGTGTGTTCTCAACTGTTAACAGTATCAGTGTCTCTAAATTTGGTGTAGGCAATGGCATTCAGCCATGTTTTAGGGAA
>NW_008585144.1:6049-19401 GCF_000691845.1 Merops nubicus
GATCTGGTAAGACAGAAAGAATTTTATCCAGATGAACACTGCACTTCTCTCATTTTGAGAGAACAAAAGCATGCTTAGGGAGGAGATTGAGCCTAAGAAAAGAGGAGAGGGAGGAAAAAGCAAACGTTATGAAAATGCAAATAATTTCTAGATTAGGGTTTCATATAATGTTGCCCTTTCTGCCACTTGTATTTGGCTTGAAAATCAAAACCAGATTCATTTTTTATTTCTTTTCACAGCTGTGCATTGTTTTTATATTAAGTGGAGTCAGCAAAAAGCAATATTAAAATACCAGTCAAGTGTGAAAAAGCGTAACCTAGAGCAATAAGATTTATACCTGAAAGAATATTAAAGCTGCCATTTAAGATTTTTAAGTTTCAATGCCTTTGACTGGATATCATCCTATCCTCTGTCTGCATAGCTAATGTAGTCTTTTTATTCTGTTATTACTAGTTGGTCACTAAATTGAACAGAGAAATAGAATTGTGAAAGTGAAAACTATTATGTTTCCAGTTCTGACAAGATGATAGTGCTGTTGCTTCCATCAGTTTCCAACAAGCTATAATTTAGAAATAATGACAGTGGAATGCACAGTACTGACAGATAATGTACATTCACTGCAATATAGGCATTAGGCAAAAACAGCCCTGGAGGGTGGTATTTGGGTAAAAATACAATTTTGATTGCTATTGTCTCTACTATGTAGTGGTTTGGAGCATTTAATATCCATTAGTGTTCAGGAATGTTTTTTCTTAGGTGTTACACCATCTAAGCCTATGTTTTTCAGACTACAGAGTTAAAGATTGTAATTCTATGTCCATGCATTTCTGGTTTGTTTTGTTGGTGGGTTTTTGTTTGTTTGTTTGTTTTTTATTTTCCTGTGTCTTTTGTGCTGATGTAGATAGGGGTTCATTTAAAATATGTACCATCTGCTTTCAAAAAATGATGGATTATTGTCTCTAGCTTGAAGTTAAAGTGCACTAACTATTCAGATTTTCCTCAACCTTGTGGTTTATAGAAACATCTCAGTATGTATTCAGTGAGTAAAATTCTTGTAATATTGAAAACATTGCATGTGTAAATCCACACTATTAACTTTTTGCATTTTCCCCTCTCCCCTTTTTGCATACTTGTAACTTACCTTCTGTCATTTATAGGTCAGAAACCTTTTGACCTTTATAGGTCAAGCAGAATTTCCAGATTAGCTGAAATCTCACTTTTTCCAGAAGCTTAGGAACCTCATGGATGTAGAAGGGACACTTAGATTCCCAAGCATCTGGTGGATGATTTATGAAATTAGATTTAATGCACCTTTACAAAAGTTATCCACCATGTCCCTTCACTGATGGTATCATGCTGCCAAGATATATCCACTCTTCTGTTACCTGAAAATAGTATTGAATGTAGCGGTCACCAAATATGAGAGAATTAATTGTCCTGTAAGTTAATCCTCATTACTTTCATGCCAAATGTTAACACACATAAATTATAAAACTAAAGTTTCCAGTAGGCTGCTGGAAACAGAAAGTGAATACATGCAGGCCAAGTACAGGAATCATTAATTGGTTTTGTTGCCCTGTCAAACAAAAATCTCATATACATAGGTATATTCAAATTTCTAGGTTCAGCAAAGACAGTAATGGGGATTTTATTTATAACATGCGAGGTTCATGTGTTTTTGCCAGTGAAGATATTTAACACTATTTTTTGTGCTAAGTAGTTTTGTGGGTTTTTTTTTTTCCCTGTAGGTACGTAAGGAATATGGGAAATGCTTCCGACATTCCTACTGCTGTGGTGGACTACCAACTGAGAGTCCCCACAGTTCAGTGAAGGCATCAACAACAAGAACTAGTGCTCGCTATTCCTCTGGCACTCAGGTAACAGAGTTTGACAGCATCTTTTAATTAACCTTATTTATAAAAAGCCTACTGAGATGTGTTATATTCAACAGTGCACTAATTGTCTTCTCATTATTATCATTTAGATGGCAAATACATACTTCTGCATAATAGAATTGGTTTCTTTTTAAACATTTCCTTTCACTTTGGTCTAATGCAAATACCTTGTTCTTGTTGTAACTGGAGGCTGGTTTATAGGCAGGTTTATATCATCATATTTCGTCTAAATGAAATTAAATAAATTAAAGTGCTAATAACAAAAGAAGGAATTTCGTTGCATGCTAGAAGAATGACTTACTTTAGGCCAAAATAAACACAAATATTCTACATAATAGCACGTAAGTAGGAAAAAGTCTTTTTGTAACTTCCTATGTTTCTGTCTCACTGCTTCATGTTAACAGAGTCGTATAAGGAGAATGTGGAATGATACTGTGAGAAAACAATCTGAATCGTCTTTTATCTCAGGTGACATCAACAGCACTTCAACACTTAATCAAGGTCAGTCACTGGGAACATTTCAGTTTTAGGAGCCTTAAATTTTATACAGATTTTATATCATTAAACACAGAAGAATTGAAAAGAATGTTTGGAAAAAAAAATCTGGAACAAACGTTCTCTAAAAGGAGAGTTTTAAAGTCATCCACCAACACATTTTAAAACCATGTTCCCTCAACTGGCCCCCTGCTATAGAAGTTGAATTCCTCCATTCGTGGGAATGTACTTAAATAAGTTTCATCAATAATTTAACTTAAAAGCAAGATCATAATTTTAAATCTTTCCTAACCTTTATAGGTTAAATCTTAAACAGAAATATGAGTGCAGTAACATTTTAATGCATATTTGACTATGATTTTAGGTGAAGAAATTTTCCCAGTGAAATC
This sequence comes from Merops nubicus, assembly GCF_000691845.1. NCBI lineage: Eukaryota > Metazoa > Chordata > Aves > Coraciiformes > Meropidae > Merops > Merops nubicus. Next base: position 8,829 of record NW_008585144.1, read on the forward strand.
TAATTGATATCATTTCTATGCAACAGATGTCTGTAAAGCACTTATCTTTTCTATTTCAAAGAGCATCATATATGTCACATGGGATAGAATCCAGCTTTTCAGGCACACAGAAGCTGAAATTCCAAATTTCTCTGCTCAAACAGACTTTGAAATCTGTAACCTCATTCTCATGTCCACTTAGAAGACAAGGGTATTAACCGAGGCAGAATGTCCCTTCATTTTTCCCTGTCCCTCTGTGTTTTTTTAAGGCAGCTTGAGCTAGCAGTGGAGGGAAGGCTGCTCTATTCAAGCCAAGTTCAAAGCTTTATCTTCCACCCACATCTCTAGAAGAACACGGAGCCCTAATCTCATGTTGACTGTTCCTACTCAACTTAGAGTGTTTCAAATAGAAAATTCACTAGTGTCAGGGCAGCCCTCATCAACCACAACTATTAGGTTTCCCTCCCTTGTTTTTTCTTTCAAGATTTGGTAGAAGGGACAGGTACTTGGCGCATATTCATTTTGGAAGTAAAAAATTTGGTGTTTTACAAAAGAAAAGATTTTAGAAAGCTCAATTCTATTTTTGCTATTTGGCATATAGAAAATAGATGAGACTTGTGTCTCACTGCTCCCCTCATCTGAATCTTCTGTGTTCCTCTGGCAAAATCAAAGTGAAGTAACTTCTCCTAAATAGAAAACGTATATTTTTCATGCCCAAGGAAGAAGTAAATTCCCTCCAGTGTCTTATTAAAATCCCATAAATACACTATAAAGATCTGGGATTTCACTCTAATTTGATGTCTCTGCCTCCTGAGGTTTGCTTTAAGCATGCTGCACCCTCAGTTAATTCAGAGTTAATTCAGGGCTTCATGGAAGCTTCTCCCTGTTTTGGAGCTCCAGTCGCAAGCCACTGGAGATGTTCTGGCATGATCAGAAAAATGGATATCATCTTTATTCAGCTGTAATATTGTCACTGTCTCAGCGATACATACATGTAAGAGTGGTTTAGTAATTAATGGCAAGTGTCCTTTTTTCCTTTAAAATAAAAATCAAGCTTTTAAAGGTGGCAAAAAAAGTTTGATTGAAATTAAAACTTGTCTTAACATTAAATTACAGGTAATAATTCTAACCAAGATTAAATTTAGTACTCAAAAGTAACCTAAGCAAAAGTTTCTTTCAGTTAGTATTTCTAGTAGTAAGTACCTTACAACTGAAAAAAATATATGATAAACCTTTTTTAGTTGTTCATTGATACAAACTTTAAAATACGATTAGCATAATCAGGCAATAAATTTCTGAGTCATAGAATTTTATGCTCATTTCTGCTGCCAAGTTTCTGTGGTAGTACAAAAGCATGAATATTTGGAATATATACTTATCTTCTCCTTGCTAAGTAAAAATATTAATATTATAAAAATATAGCTGGGTCTTTAGTTGTCCTTGGGTCTGTAATACACTGAACCTGTTATACTGCTGTGCAATGCAGTAGAAAGGAAAGTGGAATTTTACCTTAATTGGTAAAATTGGTGGAAGTAAGTTTTAAATCACAGCATTTTATGGTGTTGAGGTTTTGGGGTTTTTTTTGTTATTCCGACTCATTTTTCTTCTGTTACCAAGAAATTAGAGATTAATTGACTTTTTAACAATTTCTCAAAATATGCTGATTTTTTTTTCTGATTATTCTGAGAGTTGTTTAAATGGTGTTGCATTAACATGTAAAATGAGTTTAAAGAAAATCTGTTCATATAGTATTTTGCTTCATCTTACGTTGTTTATAAACTGTTTGTTTAAAGAAAATTTGTCATTCAAGGAATTATTTTTTAAAACATGGTAGATAAATTTGCAGCATGAACGTCCCAGGAGAAAATGTGAATGCTCTGATTTCTTAGAGCAAATATTTTGCTTTCCCCTCAGCATGCATACTTTTGCATATACTAAGATACGCTTCTTGCAGTTTGTCATCCACTGTCTGTTTGAAAACAGCAATTCCCTTCCACTATCCATGTGTTTTTAATAAAGTAAATAACAGCTCTGATCCTGTCAAAAGAGATATTTCAAAACCTTTAATTGGAGAAATTCAGTTCTGTCGATTCTGGACAGAAGTATTCCATGTGATCATTGTAAAATTTATAATAGTTTTATGTAGTACCTCGATCTCTATACATTTAATTGCTATTCTTGTAAAACAGTGATTTTGTATACATTAGTAAATGTCACTCTCACGAGATGTTTACTTTGGGGGTTTGGACAGCACCTGTGAATTACTGGAATCTAACTGTGTTTTCCTGCTCCCATTTCAAATATAGAGCTCAAATACATTCAGAAATTTTCAGGTGAATTACATTTGACAAGTCCTACATGGTTCATGATGAATAAAAAATATTTTTTATTGAAACTGTCAGCCTAAAATTAAAGAACTGACATTTTTTTCTGTTTCTTTTGCTTTAGGAATGACTGGCAATTACCTACTAACAAACCCTCTTCTTCGACCACACGGCACTAACAACCCCTATAACACATTGCTCGCTGAAACAGTTGTATGTAATGCCCCTTCAGCTCCTGTGTTTAACTCACCAGGTGTGCTTATACTTCCTGAATAAAACTGCTTTTCTTGGCTCACTCCAAATCCCTTCTTTTCCCTAGATAGACACTCAAGTTGCAATACCCTAGCCGTACATTCCGAATTTCTGTCAGTTCAAGTACAGTATTGCCAATGTCAGCTTGTAAAACTGCACTATATTATAGTAATGCCTTTGCCATAACAGTATTTACCAATAATTATCCATGTTTTTAACACAGGTGGCATAAATCTTAATATACTATTACAGGACTGACACCACATGGTCCGAGAGCCCATCTTCAAGATATATATCACTTAGAGGTATCATGTCTATGCAATATAAGGTTGACTCTAAAGTGTGCTGAGAAAAACCTGCTTAGGGAATGGATCAGATACTAAAGCAGCACAAGGCATCTTGACACCTTTGGATACCCCAGTGTAGAAATCTGTATCCAGCATCAACCAGATCTAAACTATAGTATAGTGCAGCTTTATGATAGATCATTTTCCTGTAGGAAAATCTTGAGATGAACAGTTAGAACAGTTTAGTTCTGTAGGAATAATGGATGGGTGTCATCGCTTACCTGACATTTTGTTGTTACATTATCTAGTTGCTTTTTTTAACTACAGTGCAATTCATCAGTAAATACATAGCAGTTACTGTTTGTTGAGTCATAAGATCACTTAGTATAACTGGAATGATAAATCTCTGTTAAAGAGCTCATAAAACTTTGTTTCCAGTTTTTATTTCAAGTTTCCTTTTTAACTGAACTGTAGTTTCTATTTTCATTCTCTTGTTTTCTTACTTTCCTTATGCTTTCCTCTAGCAACCTACAGAGAGACAAGTATGGGAGTAAAACTTAACTTTGCCTATCAAATGTAAATTTTTTCAGCATGATTTTTAATGGGCACAATTAAAACATATCTAGTGGTCATGAAGTAGACTCAGCGGGCAAGTGGTTCACAATTTGCAAATGAAATGTTTCCACATAGAAAAAGTACTTGCATACTGCTTCTTGGGAAATGACACGAGCTCTGTAGCAAACACCATTGGTAACAGAAGTTACGCAATGCTGAGATAATTTGCTGTTTAAAACCAAAGCAGTGTCAAACAAAATTGATTAACAATTTATGTACATTTTTACATTCCTACAGTGATCTTGCTACAGGCTATGGAAAGATTTCAAATTAATTACCTGATCATGGACAACAAAATTTGCTTCATCAAAGCAATTTCAATCTATTCTAGCGTGCTTAACTCTGCAGTATATCATAGAAAACTCATTTTGGATTATCACATATATTTTGGTATCTCTTTAGCAGAAGAAAAAAGAATTAAAATTGTAGAATTAAATCACTTTCATGAGGGAAATGAATGCCAGCATGTGGTCCATGTGTTGTCTACTTTTATAAATGCCATATGTTCTGCACAGCTAAATCCATTGCAAGAAAAATCTTGGAACATACATGAAATTGCAAAACTACAAAGTCGTTTAATCAAAGCTTAAGGAGACCTTTCAGACAACCCTCATCACTGTATAAATCAGTACACACGGAGAGGACTTAACAATAACACAATTACAAAATGATTTGCAAATTACTCAGAATTTACTTGGAAATTATTGCTGGTTTTTTTTTCTGGGAAATTATTACTCTACTTTTTTAAAGTTGGAGACAAAAATCTTTTCATGAGAAAATGCAATTACTTTTTAATTGAAAACAATATTTCCAGAGAAGATTGAATTTTCTAGGATAAGCTGCAGCTTTAGTTATGAAAGAAACCCAAAAGAGGAAAATGCATAATCTTCTCCAAAACAGCTTTTTTCTTATACTCCTCCAAGCCTTGCATATAATGCAGCAGCCTCACAGTGGTCAGTCTCATTTCAGTAAAGTCACTCCATTCTTTCTTTACTTTCAGACATATCTGTAGATAAAGTGATTTTGTAGGAATGCTCTAACCATCGACTGTTTAATTTCTTTCAAAGTTGTGGTTTGTTTTTTTTTTTTTCTTTCTTTTTTCTTTGCTTGGGAAGCACTGTGCTGTCATAGTTTACATGTCTTTGTGTCTATAGGAAAACCTTTTCTTTATCGTGTTACCAAAACAAAAAAAAAAAAAAAGCCCAAACCAAAAGTGTAAAGACCTTAATCATCATAAGACTTCATTTCCCTCCCCCCGCCTTAAACTTCTTTTCATGTTTCCAGCAGACTTACCCAATCTGTCATTCCTCCAGCAGCTACGAGTTATCAGCCATGGCTGATTTCCTCTTCCCATTCCACAACTAATATTTATTCTTTAATTTCTGTGACCCATACTGAGAGAAATTCCTAACATTTCTACATTTGACTTCCATGCCCATGGTAACTGTGGGCCTATCTATCTCTTAATTACCTATTCTGGTTCATTCAGCGCTGTCACTGTGACTGATGCAGACTGCAGGCAAACTTTGACCTTTAGAAGCCTGGGGCCGTTGTTGGCAGACAGAATATTAGTGCAAAAAAAATTGCATTGAGTGGGAAAAGAAAAGCTGTTATTGCTTAGTAATCTAATTTGCTGAACCCTTGCTCTGACTAAGTTGCTGAGAAGCTCAGTAATTCTTCATCATGTTACAATAAATCATTTTATTTTCTTTTATATATCAGCTACTCTTAGGCCAGATAGCCTGAGCAGACAGACATGATGTGAGTTGTCCAAAGTGAGTCATTCCACCTGCTGTCTGTTGTGTTGTTGGATGGTGCTTGTGGGCCCTGGTCCCTGTAGTGTGAAAGATGGCTGTCCTTGTTTAACATGAATTCTTTGTATTTACCCATTTTTTTTCATTCTTTTCTTTACTTCATCTCAAAAAAAAAAAAAAAAAACCAAGAAGGAGAAAATGTTAGAAATGTTGTTAAAGTAGTTGCTTGCCAGTTATGTGGGTTTATGTTGTACATTTACCTTCAGTTATGTCTGTGATCTAATTCCTTTTTAATTTAGTGTTGTTTAGGACAAATTCTGTTAATTTTCTTTTTTGAAATCATGGTTGTGTACTTCAAAACATAGATGTTTCCAAATGAATTGCTTTGCATTACATATGCAAGGGCATGGAGTGAACAGTTCCTTGTGGAAGAGTCACAGAATTGACACTAAATTAAGCAATTAAAATGCCACTATTATTCCTCACAGGAAATACACATTACCATTTTCAAAATGCATCTTTCCTATAAGGTGTGCAACAGTTTACATTTGGGGATGTTCAGTAACCTAACTTTTCTCAAGCCTTACTTCCAAGTACAACTTTTGTCCTGAACTACATTAAAGAATTTTGTTTAAAAAAGAAAAATGAAGTGATAAAAAAGCACATCAGGCAATAACCAGAGCTGTCCTTTTCCCTTGCAGGACATTCACTGAACAATGCCAGGGATACAAGTGCCATGGATACTCTACCGCTAAATGGTAATTTCAACAACAGCTACTCGTTGCGCAATGGAGACTATAACGACAGCGTGCAAGTTGTAGACTGTGGACTAAGCCTGAATGATACTGCTTTTGAGAAAATGATCATTTCAGAATTAGTGCACAACAACCTGCGGGGCAGCAGCAAGAACCACAACCTGGAGCGCACACTGCCAGCCAAAGCCGTGATCGGCGGGAGCAGTAGTGAAGACGATGCCATCGTGGCAGATGCCTCGTCTTTGATGCACAGTGACACACCAGGGCTGGAGCTGCACCACAAAGAGCTTGAGGCCCCGCTCATTCCTCAGCGAACTCACTCCCTTCTGTACCAGCCCCAGAAGAAAGTGAAGACCGAGGGAACCGACAGCTACGTCTCACAGCTGACGGCCGAGGCTGACGACCACCTCCAGTCCCCCAACAGAGACTCTCTTTATACGAGCATGCCCAATCTCAGAGACTCTCCGTATCCCGAGAGCAGCCCAGATGTTGAAGAAGATCTCTCTCCCTCCAGGAGGAGTGAAAATGAGGACATTTACTACAAGAGCATGCCAAACCTAGGAGCTGGCCATCAGCTTCAGATGTACTATCAAATCAGCAGGGGTAATAGCGATGGCTATATCATTCCCATTAACAAGGAAGGATGTATTCCAGAAGGGGATGTTAGAGAAGGACAAATGCAACTAGTGACAAGCCTTTAATAGTGTAGCAAAGAAATATTAAAGGCCACTTACAAGTATTAAAAAGACTTAATTGGCCCCATGCAGGCTTCCTCATACCTGCTTGAAGAGACAATTCTGTTGACCCTGTGGTTCTCCGGTAACAGGGATGACTGGACCTCGCAGTTCTGTGAATTTTTATAAAACAAAAACTTTGTATATACACAGAGTATACTAAAATGAATTATTTGTTACAAAGAAAAGAAATACCAACAAGGTATTTTAAGATATCTTCTGCTGCTGAATTTAACAAAATTGTGAAAAAAAAAAAAAAAAAGAGGCAAATAAACACTTTCCAGCCATTTTACTGCAGCAGTTTGTGAACTAAATTTGTAAATATGGCTGCACCATTTTTGTTTCTAGGCCTACATTGTATTATATACAAGGCGTAGGCTCTAAAATCCTGTGGGACAAATTTACTGTACCTTACTATTCCTGACAAGACTTGCAAAAGCAGGAGAGATATTCTGCATCAGTTTGCAGTTCACTGCAAATCTTTTCCATTAGGGCAAAGATTGAATACATGTCTAACCACTAGCAATCAAGCCACAGGCCTTATTTCATATATTTCCTCAACTGTACAATGAACCGTTCTCATGAAAAAAATGGCTAAAGAAATTATATTTTGTTCTATTGCTAGGGTAAAATAAATACATTTGTGTCCAACTGAAATATAATTGTCATTAAAAAATAATTTTAAAGAGTTTGAAGAAAATATTGTGAAAAGCTCTTGGTTGCACATATGTTATAAGCTGTTTTTCTTACACTCTGTTCATAGTATGGTAGTATGTTTAAAATGCAAGTTCTACCCTTTTTCACTTATTTTTCACTGTAAACAGTGTTCTGCTTTGACAGGTTAGTTTTTGTTCTTACAGTTTTGAATTTTTATTGCCAAAAACCATCATTTGGGGAGAAAATTGTTTTAGAAGCCGATTATGCCAAGCCTTGCACAAATTTGGTATAGCTAACAAAGATTGTAACTCAATTCCCTGTTCATTCTTTAATCAGGGTTGGGTGGTAAGGGGTAAAGGGGACACTGGACACTTCTCACAAGCTTTCTCGTGAATAAAAGGTGCCTGTCCTTTAAAAAAAAAAAATAAATAAACCAGAACTATTACTCTTCCATATTCCTTCTGCCTATATTTAGTAATTAATTTATTTTATGATAAAAATCTAATGAAATGTAAATTGTTTCAACAAAATTCTGCTTTTTCATCCCTTTGTGTAAACCTGTTAATAATGAGCCCATCACTAATATCCAGTGTAAAGTTTAACACCTGTTTGACAGTAAATAAATGTGAATTTTTTTTCCAAATAGGTAAAATGTGCATTATTATGTATGAAGCATAATTGGCATCAGCAGTCCTTCGACCCCACTGTATCCTGCTCAGAATGGCTTCTTTACATTTCATGATTTAAGTGTCGAGAATACAATACAAACTATATAACTCTACAGAAGAGAGAGGTCATCTTTTAGATGACTCTAGACAGAGTTGAATAGGATGAAACTCAGACATAGCAGAGTCATTAGGAAAATGTACTGTAATTTCATATATTTACATAACGTTTAAGTAGGCATCTGTACTGAAATTAAAAATAAGGTGGCAAACACCACTATCATATTCTCAGCAACAGTAATTAGCAGTTAATTTTTAGTGATGAAGATACATTGTTGCAGTGAGGAAAACATGAATAGGCAGCATTGGAATAGCACTCTTTGTGCTATCTAAATAATTAATCCATCATGGCACTGTGTGGAGTTACATAAATAAGCTTGACTGTCCCTATTTTTATCAGACTAGAGAACTGCAGAAGACAGATGATGTCCAAGATGTTAGCTACAAATCAGTGGCAAAACTGGAAGTTTGAAGTCTTTGCTCTGTTGATTCCCAAGCCTCTTGTCTCTCTCTACCTGGACCTCTGAAAGAAAGCCAAGGACTTCATTTGTCACCACTTCCAAAATTGTGTTCTTCCAAATAACTTTAAAATCAATCCCCTGTCATCACAGAGGCCATGGTTTCATTTGTGGTCACTGTAACTGTATACGATAGCAGCAAGAAATCATTTGGAAGCTGTATCAATTCTGTTACCTTCTAATGCACTGGAATATACACAACGCATCTGGAAAATAAAATGATTTGTTTTGGAAAAGTTTGGATTTCGGAATAATATTTTGGGCAAGGCTTCCTGCTGTTGAGGCAAATCAAACTGAAAAAAAAAACAAAAAACCCAAAAAAAACCCAAACCACACCAAAAAAAAAAACACAAACAAAAACGAAAAAACGAGTTGCTGAGATGGAAACATAGAGTTCCAGTAACCCAAATGTACCTGTATCAGGACTGTGACACTATGGCAATTGTTCTTGAAGAAAAAGGCATTTTCACCATTGATCCTAGTGGTAACTGTTGCCAGTACGTTAATCAGAAACTGTTTACTTCTGTTTAAGTAGAGATGCTTTAAAAATCTGAGGTCTCTATGAAATAAGAATTTATTCTGATTCAGGGTATACAGCAGACTCTTTGGAGCAAAAATGATTCCCTTGGTCTGACTGACAACTTAAAAGCGTACTTGCTGCCTTCTACCTAGGAAATCATGTCCTAGGGACTCAAAAATGTGGTGCTTAAGTAAGTACAGTACACATGACCTAATAACATCACCAGCTTTCAGCAGAATGTTCAACTCTAGTTCGATCAAGTACTCCTTTGTGTCTAACTAAAGATGGCAAAACTACATGCTGAATGGTTTGTAGCGTTGTGATCTTAAATATATATCCAATTGCAAATGTAACAAGTCTTCATAAAACAAGAAAAAGTAGCTGATGAACCTAAGATGAACCAGCTGAACCTAAGTATCATAAGGGAATTCTTTTGTTAGCTCCTTTGTAATATAGATGTTGCTTTTTAGTGAGCCTGTTTTGTTTTTTTTTTTAATGTTAAGCTAGTGAGTGTCGTGTGTTTAGCTAGCAGCTAGCAGCCGATACCTTTCCAAATTTCTGTTGGTGTAACTTCAGTGTATTAGGTTACAGTATAATTATATAGCTGGCAGCTTATTGTAATTTCTTTATGTTCGCTTCTCACATTCCTACCATCTTGTCTTGGGATCAGAAGGACAGAAGAATTCAGAGGAAGAGTTCAAGAACAGCAAAATAATGACAGCAGAATTAATGGCAACAAGTGTTTCTTCAGGGTCATCAGTTAACCAGTTCCTATGATGGTGCCAAGGATATGCTGCCGTTTTAGGCACTGTCTTTCAGAAGAACTGTAATTCTCTTATGGATAGTAATCTCCTGTTAGAGTCAATGTTAACACTACTGGCTCAGTTCAATTCTTCCTTGTAACTTCAGTCCAGTTAATATTAATTCCTACAAAAGATTAAATGGGATGTGCATTGAGTGAACTGTTGTATAATGGTGCTATGCATTGTTTAATATAAAATACATCTCAATTCTACATAAGTGAACCATAACATGAAGAAATGCAACACTGGTAATACCTTTATAGTTAAAAATTAACCATTTTCTGTTAATTCTATAATACACCTTTTGCTTCTTTTAAATTTGAAATGAAATTATTAATAAAGTTTACATATATTCACTTATGTAGGCAATAAAAGGTGTTTCTAAGTGACATAAGTTATGGATAAAATACGTGTCATATTTTATGTCCTAATTTTTGAGGAACTTTTTTTCTGAATAATTCAGAACAGACATTAATAGAACAAGAAAAAAAAAAGTAAACAGTCTCTGCGTACTGTTGTTATCCCACTCTGCCTCCAAACTAACAAAAATTGTGTTCGAGAGTTGATTATGTGACAACATATGCTAGTGTAAAGTTTTATCCCTGAAAAATATTACTTGTTAAATCAATAGAAGCTACAGGTAGACAATT
>NW_008585145.1:0-5492 GCF_000691845.1 Merops nubicus
AGTCCCGGAGAAGCGTGTGCCGAAGCTGTTAAAAGCCTTGAGGGGCGGAGGTTCAAACTGCAACGTCGAGCTGTTAACAGCTGAAGTGCTACGTTGGATGTGCTGCTGTTCATACTGGTTCTGACTGGCCCCCTTAACGTAAGACCTGAATATTTTTTACATCACTGAAGAGACACAGAAGTAGGGGGTTGCCTTTTCTGCATCAAGCTCTAATAAAAAAAAAAAATCGCACTTATTACTCAGGAGACTAAGTACACAATTCAGCAACTTTTAGCCACATTCTCTATACCCAGAAAGTGCTCCTAGCCCTGCTGGCTTTGTTTAACTGAAAGGAGAAGAAAAATGTGAATCTTTAGCAGTGGGTAGATGAGGATCCGGTTGAATGGCATCCAGTTTTGTCTCTAAATGGAAGCTACAATGCAGTTGTGGTTTAGAAACACTTGTGTTCAAGAATGAAAAGCTTATTCTGTCCTGAACCTTTGTGTGCCAGGCCAGAACACAGCTCCTGGTACCAGGCCCAGGGGCAGAGAGTTCTGGGGTGAATTCTTTGCACCCTGGGACAGGAGCAGCAGCTCCTGTATCCTGCTGCAGTGTTTATGGCACAGAATTTAGTGTAGGTCAACAAGAAATTAGTTGCTATGGCAAAATAACTTTTTTTAGTTGATATATGTCAGATAACTCCATAAATCACCTGTTTGTTTAAAAAAAAAAATCAAATACTTGAATGTGTATCTACTTTCGTGACTACAGCAGCCATGAAGGAGCAGCTCTGAGCTCTCTGGGATGTAATAGTGAGACATCAATCCCTATTAACTATGAAATTTGTGTGGCTTGCTTTAGAGAACATTTATATTCCTGTTATATTGACTTCCAGACTTTATTTTATGTTTATAAGTTATGTGGCTTAAACCTGTGTAAGAAGGCCCAAGGTGAGTGACCAGGCTCGGTGAGAGCACCGAGAGGAGCCTGCTGGCCTTGTGGCCTTCTGTCTGAGGCAATGGCACCTTCTGTAGTGTAAATTCTTTTGACTGAGTTGAGTTTATGTATGTTGAAAAAAATGTGTAAAAGAAAAATATTGACTTGTATTTTACATTCCAGATGTGATTTCTGTGACTGAGGAGACTTGCAGAAGCTATTCTGTAGCTGGAAGTCACAGGGACAACAGCCATTTCTGTGTTGCAGAACTAAGCAGGTAAGAGAAAAGTAGTGCCTTAAACTTCTATTAATTGTAATTCATTTCACTCCAGCTTCTTATTTTAGAGCCTCAGTTTTTTTCTGTCTCCTCTTTCTAGTCAGTTTTCCTCTGATTTACATTTTTTGCCTTGTGTTGTAATGGGGAATTGTTTTTTTCTGCTTAAACCAATGGCTTAGATACAGTTTCAAAAGTAGCTGGGATCTTGATACTATCCCTTGATGTTTCAGAGAGTGAAATAAAGCTCCTTTGCTGCTGCCACTACACAGTTAACAGTGATGATTAAATATTTTCTTATCCTTAAGATGAAAACCCTTGAAGGTGGGTTGAGAGAAATCATTCCCTTTCCTGCTGGTATTTGTAACTAAAATAAGCTGAAGAGTGCTGCTGACTGCATGCAGAGAGTCTGTGCTTGCCTTCCATTCAAGCAGAGCAAATGCAATCACCAGTGCTCTTACCCTTTTTGAAGAGTTGGAGCACTTGAAAAGAGTTGGATGATTTGTGGATGAATTCTGTCCCAGGCCTCGGCGTGCTAGAAAGGGGCAGGTGGGTTTTTCCCATTTCTGAAAATCAAAACCATTATTTGCAACTCAGCCACCGTTGATGCCTCAGTCAGTGCTGATCTGGGGATAAGTGTGATCACTGCTGAGGAAAACAAAGCAGCAGATCTGACTTTAGGGATAGTATCCAACTTCAGAAAGGCAGAATGTTTGTTTTATTTGTAAGAGGTGTTTCTTTGAGAAAATGTGGGTTACAGTGAAAATAACTCTGGTGGAAGTGATGAGAGGTTTGGCTTAATTTTTTGATTACTTCACTTGTGGGTACTAGGGGAAAGTAGAACTGGGGAAAATAGAGCAACTCAGCCTTATTAGAAGCATAAAAACCAGTGACTGTATCTTGGCCAGTGTTCCTGATTTTCCAGTAAGCTGTCTGCCGCACGGAGGTGTATAACCCTAATGGCTTGTTGTATGCCATTAAAAGGTATTGTACACTCATAAAAGAATGACATTTTGATCAATGCTGTTAAAAGAATTACTGTCTTGACACAGAAAAGCTTTCCTGCTGCAAGTTTAAAAATATGCCTTTAAAAGCTTTTTATTGAATACCTTTGCATCCCTCAGAAATGTGCTATTTTGACACAGGGCTACTCTGAAGTATTCCATGTTGTAACTTAAATGCAAGCCCTGTTTACCATCAGAAGGGAGTGAGGCAGGCAGGTGTATTCACTCAACTACTGTCATGGGGATGGAAGAAAAAGCCCTGTGAGCTGCTTGTATGCAGTCTAAAAATAAGAGCCCCTCATTTTTAGAGCCCAAAATCATTTGAAAGCTCTTTGGTTTTTGTTTTGCCATTGATCCCTCACTGTCCCTCTGGCTTTGTTCACATGTCCCTTTGGACTCTGCAGCTGTGTATTGACTGTGGAGGGAGGGGGGTGGCAGATAGGAGACCACAGACATCTTCATTGTAGTGGGATCCTGGCTCATGGGCAGGCAGGCTCTGAGAGAAACTTGTTTTGGAGATGTCTAGGTGGTCCTGTTGTGGTAATACTTCATGTAGCAGAAATCTCCCCTTGGTGTTATTAAAAGGTCTTCTACCAGAGCTCTTGTTTAATCACAGCTGCTGAAGTAATGCTGTACCTGGCTTGCTTGTGGCTAGAATTACAGCTAAACATTCTATGCAATTCAGCTGTCTCTGGTCCTGACAGCTACAGCGGAGTGGAAGGGATGGAGGTGGGAGCCTGAGGAGTTCCATCGGTGGGCCCCAAGGCTGGCAGAGCCTATCTCTCTGTCCCCTGCTCAGAATTTGTAAGAGGCTTTATTACTTCTGACCAGTTTAAACACAAGCATTAAAGCCCTGGTCAGGGAATCAGGGGGCAGGGGTGTGATTCCTCAGCGTCGTGCTCCTCGCGCGTTCTGAGTGTGTGCACTTAGTTTTTGTTTCAGGTCATCAGTTGTTTAGCTGTGTGTGATGAACTAAATACAATGTTGTTTAAAGATGGAAGGATTAGCTGGAAGAGCCTGGTGGAATGGGTTTTGATATAAAGAAATCCTCGGGAAATTGATGTTCTGGGTGCATTTGGTATGCTTCCTGTCCTAGGATTGTCAGCAGCTGGGTGGGATCTCAGTGCTTGCTAAGTAGGTTTTGTAACAGATGAGTAAGATCATAACATCATGTCATAGTTCTATACATCAGATGAAAATAGCTGTGAAACTTAGTGGTGGAACTTCACTGCTGAAGAAAACAAAATGTTTATTTTTATTCTCTGTAAGTAGCTCCTCTTAAGTACAGCTTTTCAAGATGTGAGATTTCTTTCAGGGAGAGGAAAGAAGTATCTGCAAAGGCAAGGTTCAAAAGGAAGACGCAAAAGAGCTTGAATGTATGTTATTGGCACATAAGGATGCTACTGGGAGAACTGTGATTAGAATGAAGATGTTTATCACCATAAGTGCTTCCTAATTGTCTTTCAGGTGCTTGAGGTTTGTCCAATTTAACCTTCAAGGAAGGTATGAACAGCCCAAATATTTTCTTATCTCTCTTTCAATTAAACTCTTGGTAGCTTTCTAGGGGAGGGTTTTGTTTTTTAACTATGTGAGTTTGTATTTAAGTTCAGCTGTAACTTGCTAAAGCTGATGTCAAGCAACCTCAGAGTAGTCTTCCCCACTCTGAGTTCTGTTGTAATGGAGTAGGAATAAAGTCATTGTCAGCCTGTGATCTTGCTGGCATGTGGCGGAGAATTTCAACGTGGTAGCTGCTCAGAAACTTGAGAAACTTGCTCTGAGGTGTTAACAGTAACTTGAAATGTATGAAAGGACACAAGGGTTTTTCTTTTGTTTGCTGTATCCTGCAGCATATAGTTTCCCACCAATGGTTCCAGCTTATTTTCCCATCCTGAGCCAAGGTTGAAGCAATTGGCAGTTCAGGAGTCTCTGTGTTTGAAAAGGAAAATGCATTGCATATGCTACTGGCAGTAGCTCCTTGGTTGATTACTTGCTTATTTGTGAACTCCTGCCCCCTCCTTCAGGAGAAGCTGCACAGTCGTGCCTGCAGTTCAGTCATCCTGCATTCTTTCCCTTCCTGATTTAGGTCAGTCCCTGATGCACACAGAACTGTGTATCCTTCACTGTGTGTTCCCTGTGGTGCACGCTGCTGGTGGTTTTTTTTTCTCCTGAGGTTTCAATTTGGATCTAGATGCCGTGGGGAAAAGCAGAAGAAATTGGAGTCTGGAAGAGTAAGCGTTTCCCCGAGTCCTTCCTTGTCCTCAGCTGAAGAGGGAGGGGCCAGAGGGCCACCAGACTCGTGCTGGATGGTTGCCCATGCCAGCTTCCCAGGTGCCCCCTCGCCTTCCGTACAGCGTGCGGCCCTCCCTGCCACCAGCTCTTTTCTGACTAAGCCTCACTTGTGTAATTTTAGCTTTGGAGGACATTTGAAAGCAAAATTATCTCCATAGTCCTATTTGCCCACAGTATCTCACTGAAGCTCCCTACAAATGTTTTTCTACCCTGACCTTTTAGGTTGCCTGCTCTCAGGATAGGCTTCCAGGCTGTAAGCGTGGCTCAGGCATGTTTCCCTGCATTTAGCTATATTAAAAACTATGATCTTTGCTTGATGCTTCTTTACCTAGCAAACTAAATGGCTTCCTTTCACTGATCCTTGTTTTTTATCGCTCTAATCTGTAAATTTGTTCAGTAATCATCTTGTGTTTTTTTTCAGAGCATAAGCAAAACTACTGAATAACATAGGGTCAAGCTTTTGAAAGTGAGGTAGAAGAAACTATTCTCTTTTGTGTTGATATCTAACTGACGTAAGCTGGAAACATTTATTTAGTTTGGCCTCATCTGCAATTATATTTTCAGGCCTATCAGTCTCTAGCCCACTTGATGTGTCATGTTGATTTTGATTTTCTTAATCAAATGTCATTTTGCATCAAGTCAGCTGCCTTACAAAAATCTGCTATATCTGTGTTATTAATTAGCAATAAACTTATAATCAAGCTAGTCCAAGATTATATTTTCTGAAAATTCATGTCATTAATATTATATTACCCTCCATTTCTTTCTAGCTAGAGTCTTGTATTGGCTATTCTGTTACTTGGGATCAGTGTCAGACAGACAAGATTATAGCTACTCAAATCACCAGATTTAAACAAACAAAAAAAGCCTTTTATTGTTTCTCTACCCTCTCAAATATCCCATGTTTTCCAAAGGATACTAAAAAGGAGCAGTAATGATCCAAACAGCTCTTCAGGCAAGGTCTTTTCTTCTAATCACCATGGAAATTGAAACCTAGATCTTAACTCTTT
>NW_008585145.1:5523-41954 GCF_000691845.1 Merops nubicus
TTCAAGCTACTCACTTAATTTATAAATGTCCTAGCAGAGTCATATGACTTCCTGTGGGACTTCAGCTTGCATTAATGCTTTATCAGTATGATGTTTCCTAGAGGTCCTGCTTAATAGGCCAGATCAGCAGCATTAAATGGTTGATTTTGACCTTGAAGGCCTTGTCACTGGTTTTGGCACCTGTGGCTAGATGAAGGTGGGATAGAAGCTGAGGGTCTAAATCTCTTTGGGTTATTATTTTAGGTGAACTACATTGCTTTGGTTTATAACTGATAATTTTTGCAGCTGTGGAATAAAGAGATTCAACTTCCACAGCTCAAATCAAATCTGTAGAAACTTATCATGCAAGTGAAGTATTGTAATCAATCCATTTGGCATGGAGGCTATTTGTTGGATGCCACCATCTGGATCATACAGTTCTTAGGTCTCTGAATTACTTTAGGAGAACTGGTGGAAGTAGATCTTTGGGCAATAGAGGAAGGTAATCCACTGTTTTGTATAATGACTTTGAAAGTCAAACTACTGTGTGTACTTATGTTTTGGGCAGACTTCCAGCTGGCACGTGTGTAAAACATTTCTTTACATGCATACGACAAGTGTGAGCAGAATAAAATGGGAACAGTAACTGAGGGCTGTGTATGATAGTGAGAGGAACAAAGTGTCATCGTGTAAAACAGTGTCCCTTCTTGGAAATATTTATGAAAAGTAAGATGGGTGATTGATACCTGTTGAGTGTATCTTGGGAATAAACAGATCAGTAAAATCAGTAAGATGAGACCAGGAAGGTATGAGTTTTATTTCTCACAGAAATGAGAAACACCTTTGTAAGTGTGAGACGGGAATATTCTGAAATCTGGAAGACTCTTGCAGAGTCTTTCCTATATTGTACTAAAGCATTTGAAAAAGGAGTAAATCAACTAATGGCTCAAAGTCAAGTTTGTTTTGAAGTCTAGAACTTTGATTGCAGTGTAAGATTATTTCCTTGTTGTGGGCCTTGCCTGAGGAATGAGCATGGGGATGCTTTCGTGAATGGCGTTGAAAAGAGATCTAGTTCATTATGCTTTCCTCGTGTTCTTAGAAATGCAGTTTGTAGGATGTTTTCTTTGTAGCTCTAGTGGTTGGGCTATAGGGATTTCAAATCTTTCAGAGGGAAAAAAAAAGGTAGCTTCAAATTCAGTTCAGAGTCTGATATTTGTTTTATTAGTGGAAATTTTTGTCTCCTGTGTTTTCCCAATTCTAGATAACCTTTTCTTGTCATCTAAGAAATTAATTTCTTTGTTGGAATCGTTGCAAGTAAACTTGATAGCAGGAGTGCTGTTATTGAGGCAGCTTACACAGTGATTTGCTAAGTACAGCCTCTTCATATAATGTGAAGCAGAAGTCAATTTATTGACCACTACTGGGATTCAAGGAATCTGTTCAACTACCTGGTTTTTATCCTTCTCTCATAAAATTCACTATTGAATGTCTTTTTTTTTTTTTTTCCTGGTACCCTCTTGCAAAGGTTTCTCTTTGATATGCAGTTGTACAATAAGAGCAATCTTTCTGTTTGGTACTTGTTTCTGTACTGTAGTTTGGCTTTTTAATAACGTGTATATAGGCTTGTTTAATGTAGCTTATGTGACATCAGACTCTTAAAGGTTTTTCCTGAAATACTGTCCCATGCAAGGAGGACATTGATGCTTGTCTAGGCTGTAAAAACACTGGCTCTGGCTATGCTGCCAGTCCTTTTCCTAGAACAGATTTCAATTGGAGCAAAGCATTACAGAAAATCCAGCTCTACTGTGAGCACAATATTGCTTATTGGGTAGTACCCTTCCTCTGTAAAATAGAATTTGCTGCTTTTCTGGAATACTTAGAAAATATTGAAGTATGTAATTTGATTTAGTTTTTGCTATTTGCTATATATTCATCATGCTTTTTTTTACAGCTTTCTGTGAACATTCTTCTCTAAGGTGTGTGTTAGGAATGAAAACTGTTTGGTCTCTCTGATTGGTAATCTGTAAAAACACAGTTTTAAAAATAGACTCCAGGTGAACTGTACAAAGTGGATTATTGATTCTTAGGGATGAGGATAGAATGCTTTCTATTAAGTCCTTTTCATTGCTTTAGATTTTATACTAATATCTTGAGGCTTGGGGGTGGTGGTGCTTGTTTGATTAACAGCCACTAATGGAGAAATCATCTCTAGTTCATCTGCTGTATTTCTGACAGCTCTTCTAGGCACTACAGAATACAGGATACAGGAGCTGATGTTCTTGGGGATGGCAAAGGGAGTATTTATGGGTTATGGGAGTAAAGGCCCCAACAAAAGCTGTGCTTATCTCCTGTGGGAGATGCACGACTGGCTGCGTGGCGTTGGACCGCAGTGTAACGCTGCCTGGGCCGTGGGGCCCGCCCGGGAACGCCCCGAGCGCTGCAGGGCTGCTGCAAGGGAAGAGGCAGATTAAAGCAGAAGAGAGCAGCGAGTAGGATGGGTGGGATTGTTACAGCCACCGAAAGGGGAAGGCGTTGTGTTTGAGCTCTGATGCAATACCTGCAACTGTAATAACTGCCAGCCAAATGCTTCAGTGTGTTGAAGACACATCCCCCCCATGTGCTGTGGTTAAAAGACCTTTTGTTGTTATTTATTCACAAATTGAATTCGTGAAAGAAATGACACTAGTATTTTCTAGACTTCCTCCTTATGTTTACTTTAGTCTTTTTTTTTTTTTTTAATTTTAGGGAAAACCCCAAGATATATACCCTTCCTTCAGCAAGTATTTCTGACTGACCCAGCTGCTGGATTGTATGAGATTCTTAGCTGATTTGACTAGTCCTGGAACTATTGGGTTTTTGCTGTCAGTTGCAGATTTGCACCAAGACACAAAGGAGTGCAGAAAACTTGCTATTCAGCAACAGGCTTCTGCCAGGTTGTAAGACAGGATTTTCATCCACACAGCCAGCTTATTTTTATTTCCAAAACGTTTTTTTCCATTTCTAATCTAGGTGGAAGCTCTGCTCTCCGGAGGGGGAAGTGGGGACATCAATCTGCCGTCGCCCTCGTCCGCACGCTCTGCTCTGCCAGCCAGAGCCCCAGCCTCTGTGTGCTCACTGATGCTGTGTCAGGGCACTGTCCTCTTCAGAGAGAGTGAAATGAGTAATAGTCTTTCGGTGCTATTGGCAAGTGGCTTTCACGGTCCATAGCGGATCTAATGAACTACAGCTGCCTGGTTGAAAAATCCTGCTTTTGACTGTCTGAAAGAACTTCTGAAGTCTCCACTTGGATGCACGGACTTTCTTAGGATTTTTTTTTTTCTTCTCGCTGAGAAATAGATGGAGAAAGCACTCTTGGAAATTTTTTCATAATTTACGTTCACAGACATCACATTTAGAACATGGTGCTTTTGGGCAGGAAGAATTGCAAGGCTGACACACATTGCAGACGTGCTTGAAAATGGAAGTGCAGTGAAACATGCCCATCTGCTGAGGACAGCAGGTGTGTAAATCAGCTTCCATGCTCTCAGCAAAGATCCCCCATGAACAGATATTTAATACTTCCTCTTCATCGGGTATGGTACTACAGGGGCCTCCTTTGGTAGTTGGTACGTGTACAAACAGAAGAGTTTTGTGTCTGACTGGAATGTTCAACAGGCATGCAGTACTCGTGGCTGCATCCTCAGGCTGGGGATCTGTAGCTGGGGCAGATTTTCAAAGCAGCTCAGCAATCGGTGTGCGGTGTGCTGAGTGAGTTTGGAAATTTGGCTTTCTTTAAGTATTTCACAAGAGCTGTTTTGGTTTTTGTGAGGGGGGGTTTTGGTTGTTGGGTGGTTGGTTTTTTGTTGGGATTTTTGAGAAACTGGTTAAGAATGTGAGTAGATTTTCCTTGATGTGGGTATCTTTCCTATTCTGTGTGCAAACAATTTTACGTATCTACCCATACAAGTTTGACATGAATACATACTTTTTTCACTCCCCCATCCTCATCATTGTTTATTCTGCCTGGCAGCTGGAAAGCTTTTCTTCCAAATTTTGCGAGATGAATTGTAACTTGCCTGTGACTTGTGGTACCGTTTGAATTCTACATATTACACTCCAGCTGTATTTTCAGACTGGATAATCATAGCTTTGTTTAACTGGAACTAGACTGGTGTGGAGTCTTGCAAACACTAGTACATGATGATCCTTACAGAAAAAGAACAGTGATACTATACTTATTCTACTTTTTTCTTTATTTTTCAGTTTCATATCCACTTTCCATTTTGTTCCTATATACACAACTCTCCTTACTCACTTTGACTTATCTCCCACCTTAGGCATATCAGCTAGCATGAGCTGTTGTCCTTTTACTTTGGAGCTGACAAAGGTTTGAGAGAGTGGGATCAAACACTAGCAATATTCTTTTCCAGCCAGTGAATGACAGTGTTATGAACTGATGTGCTTCCTTTTCTTTTATTAAAAAACATGTTACCAAGACTTCTAGGTACTTGAGGAAGAAATCTGGATGTGAAATGCTAACAAAAGGAACTCACTAGAAACTGAGTCTCATCTCTAGTGCAGAAAACGCTTTCTTACTCCCTTGATATTTCTGTTGGTGGTGGTTTTGATGTGTGTTATTAAACAAATAATATGACACAGCACCTCTGTTTGGGTGATATAATGAAACCATAGTAAATGGCAGTGTTTGGGCTTTCCTGTCGAGAAAGAAAAAACTGCAGGGTGACTATCTTTGCACTTTGGAAGGAGAAATTCTCATCCAGCTGATGCCCCTGGAAGGTGCCTGGTGCAGAACAAGTCTGCATTAATTTTTATACCTCTTCTAAGACTGAAACATGAAAGTTAGGTTCCTGACCCAGAAATATAAGTGCTGAAGGGCTGCTTACAGCTATCACCTGGAATGAGAAGTCATTCTCATGAAGAATTCTGCCTTAACTCTGTATTTGGGAACTATTAGCATGAGCAGTCTAAACACACACAGGTATGTGAGTCTTAAAGATGTCTTTTTTCAGTCTGCAGTGTCATACATAACATGTTATTGGCAATTTTTTCTTGGTCTGCCCGCTCCCATTTCCTGTGTAGTAGCAGGGATGTGAGAAGCAGATCTGTCATGATTGTAGAATAATTTTGGTGGAAAGGTCCTCTTGGAGGATACCTGGTGCAGCTGCCTGCTCCGAGCACTGCTCTTGATGCTATGTTATGTAGCTCAGGACCTTCTCCTTCTTGATTTTTGAAGTAACTCCATAGCTGAAGATTGTACAACCCACCCAGGCAACCTGTTGCACTCTGTGGCCACATAAGTGAAGAATTTTTCCTTGTCTGCAGATGAAATTTCCTTGGCTGTAATGTTCTTTTCTTTCCCTCTTGTCCTTCTGCTGAGCAGCTCTAAACAGAGTCTGTCTTGCACTTCTCTAGCTGCCCATTAAGTAGCTGCAGGTAGCAATTCGGTTGCCCTGTAGCCTCGCCTTCCAGCTGACCAGACGTCATCCTCAGCCCCTCATTCCAAGCTGCTGTGCTGGGAGCCGCAAGGAGGGTGTTGGATGCAGCACAGCCTGCACCACTGAGGAGGTGCTGGCAGGAACCCCCCTGGATCTGCACCCCCCGTCTCTGCTGGCGGGCAGGGAGCTGTGGTGTGGCAGAGCAGCCTCCTGGTCCCTCCAGACCCTCCTGGCCGTGGGATGGGCACCGGCCCTGCCTGGCTGCAGCCCTGCAGGTGCACCTGCCAGGTGCTGCACAGAAGGCAGGGTGCTTCTTGCTTACCTGGAAGTAGAAACCCAGAGTTTTGTGGTTTTGTTGTAAAAACGGAACATCACTGGAGCTGGCTGGGAAAATAATCTGTCAGTGGAAACACGACTGAATTGAGGGCAGTAAAGCCTGGGCCAGTGCAGGCCGTGGCACTGACGGGGCAGGGCTGGCGTGCTGGGGTCGCTGTCTGCTGGGCGCTTGTGGTAGGGCTGCTGGTGCTGGGCTTTTACTGTGTTCTGGGCAAAAATTTTAATGCATGCACGTCTCAGGTATATGGTCTCACCTTTTGCATTTCCTATCTGAGAAAAGACATTTATTTCTTGTCCTCCATCCCGTCTTTTCAATCATCCTTTGTCTGCCAAGCAGTTATCCGAAGAGGCGAGTGAGCGAGAAGCTGTGCCGCACATCTCTGTGCTTCAGACACAACAATGCAGCTTCTCCACTCTGTCTTTAATTAAACTTGGGTTTTTCTGTTGTTGTAGCTGGAAGCAGTGTGCTGACACAACTCACTCTTGTATAGAACAGATTAAAATGTCAGTGTTTTAATGTTCTCATCTGTGGGAAAAAGAAAATAGTTGGGCGTTTTATTTATAACTTAAAAAGAGACTGTGCTACGGAAAAGGTTTGCTTGTGCAAAATGGAAAATCACAATTAAAGATACAGAGTCCCATTTAACATTAAGAGTCTGAAGGACTGAAAAGACTGAAAGGATGAAATCTCTTCAGGAAATGGTCTTTCCTGCATTTCTAATTATTCACTCTGTTCTGGTTTTGGTTCATTTGTGGCATGATGTACACACATGAGCTCATGTACCAGAAAGGTGACACTATTTGAGCAGGAAAAGAATGAAAAGAATGGTCAGCAGTCAGTGTTGTCCTCAATGCTGTATGACCACTTTCTGGAGAAGGGATGACCCTTTCCTAGAGAAGAAATGGTCACAGAGCAATAAAATACAGTTCTGTCAATGGCTTCTGCAGACTTGCTCCCTTGGCAGTTTAAGAGGCACCAGTGAAACCGGTTTGGAGGTGTGGATTATACCTCACTGTGCAGAGATGGCCAGGCTGGTTCTGGGTTAAGCTGTGGTGCTGTGCAGGAGGTCCAGCTCAAGCCCTTGGAGCAGTATGGCTTGGCTTGGCCGGGCCATCAGCCCACGCATCGGGAGCACTTCATCACCAACCACAACGGTCTGTTTGTGGATTAACAGGGGCTTGGTTTGGGGCTTACTGGCCAAGCCTATTTTGACACTTCAAAATACTATCCCTGACAGAGGAAACAAAAGTCAAATAGAGAAGGCTCAAGGGATTGCTCCTTCTTCCAAGGGTCTGTTCATCCTTTTTAGCTCTGGAGGTGCTGGGTTTACTGTAAGGTAGCCAGGTACATGTAGAAGGACTGTCTGCTGGACTGGGGTTAAGCTGACAGCTGTAATTGCCTACTTTGGAAAAATGCTGTGTTTCTTCGGAAAGTGCCTCCCAGACCTTATTTAGAGATTTGCTTAATTTGGGCTGCCCTCTGGGTTAACATCTGTGGAATCTGTATTCCTCTGGCAGTTTGTTTCTTTCTTGCATGTAAATTACAGATGCTCACCAATGCCCTTTTGGGTTGTTTCTTTCCTAAGTGAGGGGGAAAGGAAGCAATCCGTTTTAAATATGGGAAATAAAAAGAGCTCCCACTGAACACTTATGTGGAAAGAGGGCTGCCTGCCTTTTCCCTTTCCTTACTTTTTCTCACTTATTTATTTATTTGAACCCTTCTCCTACAGCCTTGCTGCTGTGGGATCAATTTGTTGGCAGGGGTTATTCAAACATTAGCAGAATGCATGTTCTTACTGTTCTTGCTGGACTTGGGTGTTGAGGCCAACAATAACAGCCCTCGTGTGGGAACTGATGCTGGGTATTTGAGTCAAGCTGTTCTTGGTGGTCTGTACTTCACTGCAGTGAAAAAATGTGAGGGGTTTCTTTTCCCATAGTGTTCGTTTGTGTTCCTGTTGTTCATTGTTTATACAGTCACTGTGCCTGTGGACAGCTGAAATAAATATTTTGAATAAATTCTGTGGTTTTCTTCACTTTCAGCTCTTGCTTTGTGTAGTTTTGGGGATTTTCCCTCTGTGGCTTGATTTCTGCATTCTCCCATTGTCACAGGTACGTGGGCTTTCTGGTTTGTTGTGTTGGTGTTTTTTTTATTTTTTCTTTTATTTTTCCCCAAGGTAAAACCTGACTGTGGGGACACTTTCTAGGGCAAATAAGCTTCAAGAGCAAACACAGTGCCTCTGGAATGCCCCAGGAGCTGGGTGTATGAGGTGTTTGGGGCTGAGCTGTGCTGAGGCCAGTGACATTGGTAAGATGCAACCTCAGCCTGGTGCTCCCCTCACTGAAAACAAGCTATGCTTTTCCAGGAAAATAATGGGCTATTGAAGCATTTAGTGCTGGCTTTGTCATACCCATCCAAGTATTCTGTAACCACCACAAATTCCTTGCTGGTTGTGCTTTGTTGCTTAAGTGAAAGTCCAGAATGCAGGGATACTTGGGGAGCTGAATGGTTTGAAGCTTTCTGTAATTTTTCCTGTTACCCTCAGGGCACTCTCTGAAAAAAAATTACCTCTTTGTAGTCTTTGGGATACGATGCAGTCCCAGATCAGACACTTCTCTATTAAATAAAAAGTATGATAAGCCTAAAAGCATTGAATTTGGTATTTTGAATCTCTAGAGGACAATCCCAGTGTGTATCTATTTGGGCTAATTTACTGAACTATTTAGTTTCTCCTCCTGCATAACAACCGTTCCACCCCCAGCATTACTGAAGTTAGTTTTGCCTCTGTGGCTGCCAGGAATAACTTTACTTTGCATGGATAATTAACTGGATTGAGTAACAGAGAAAAAAAAAAGAAAAAAAAGAAAAAGGAAAAAAAAACCAAAACCAAAACCATTTTATTTCCACACAGTGGTAATAATAAATCTGTTACTACTTTTGGCTCCCCATGTTATTACCATAGTTGGGTATGTCTTAATGAGGAAGTGGCTTCCCTTTGCTAAGTTCAAATACCAGCCAGGAGCCTGCCTCCTGAATGTGGGTCTGGGTGTGTGAGAGAAGGGCAGAGGGTGGGGGTTTTAAACTAGCCAGTCAGTCCTGCACACAACTCCTTTTTTAGTGCAAGCTGTAAATTTCCAGCCTTTGCAATAAGGTAAAACTTGTTATTTCTGATTTGTGTTGGAATTGAAGCTTTTCTGAGATGTAAATCTTTCAAACCATTGTTTTTTTAAACCAAGTATTAAAGAACTGGCTTAATATTTGGCTGTTCAGGAAATCAGAAATGGACCCTTTCCTGTAGGGATGTCTGGAGCACCCAACTCTCTCTGTTTCTGAAATGCACCAAGTGACTGTACAGGGGTGGGACCTGCTGAGCTTTCCATAGGAATTGTCTCTTGAGGGAAGGGAAAACCCGAGGCTCAGATACAAAGTTATGAGTAGCTCATGAGTAGGACAGCTTATCTGATCTTCTCTTGACCTTTTTCAGAATCCTGCTCCTTTTCCTGTTTACATTCATCACCTATTTTTTTTGTCTCCTGTTCTGGATCCTCGTTCTCCATGAGCCCAGGAAGGGATGAACTCGCTTTCTGGATGGGCTGCTCACAGTGCTGGCAGCTGCTGAGAGCATTTTTGGGTTGGCTTTGGTTGGGAAGTGTGGGGAGAGGCAGCAGAACTGTTCTCAATACCCAGAGGAAGGCAATTTGTCATGTCTGAGTGGCTTGAGAAGTTAAGTGCTTGGAGCACATGGAGCTCCTCTTGATGGTGAGGTCAGTCCAGCTTATCAGCCTGTACCTCTGGTGGCAGTGAAAATAAGGGGGGGTTTATCTTTCCTGATGCCAATTAATATTTCCTTCTGAGTCTAGCCCAGGTTCTGCCCCTTAATTCCCTCTTTCTCTCATACATCTTTGCTCTTTCTTCTCCTTACTCACACTGCTAGGGTGTCTGCTCCTGCAAAAAAATAAAATGCAAAAGTGAAGTCAGCTGTATTTAGTCCTGTTAAATGGGTAGAGATTTTTAAGGGTGGGGAGGAACATCTAACCATAGAGTTAGAGCTGCAAAAGTTTGAAGGTTATAAAACAAATCACTGAAATCAGAAAAGATAAAGGGAAACTCTTCTAGAAAAACATGTGAACAGTTCTTGGTGAAAAGTAGTACTTGCCAAAAATCATTTCATTTTATTGAATCGTTCAAGGTTTGGGAGAAAAAAGTCAGAAAAATAAGAACTTATAGAAATCAATGCCCATGTTCTGTGTTTGAAAAAAGACTAAACTTTATACAGAAATGCTTCAAAACAGTTATTTAACAACCAAAGTTTGTTTCAATTGTCAAAAAGCAGTTGGTTTGGGTTTGTGTTGTTTGTTTTAGTTTCCTTTTTTTGTGTGTCCTGAGCTGAAATGTAAAACTAATTTGCACTTTTGCTCAAGCAATGGATAATTTCTTAGCACAATATTGAGTTTATTGGTAAAGTCTTAATTCCTTTATATATAATTATGGTATGGCTTCAACTAGTTTTGATTTTTTTTTTTTGCAAGAGGTTTGTGACAGAGAAGACATTAAACCTGTTTAGCCCATTGCTTTATGTACAAGAGAAACCTTTCCTCTTGGTGCTTGAAGCTGAATTAGATATACATGGCATTGTTGTGCAAGACTTCTGTGACCAAAGAAAATGAACTGGGGTAGGATAGGGAACCTTGAATTGTTTCTGAAATTTGTCTTTGATTTTGCAACCTTATTGACCTCTTGATGTGGGCTGCTGTTCATTTTTCAAGTGAAAATCAGAAATTTAAGGTTTTGCCATTTACACCAAACAATGAGCATCTGTCAGTAGGAAATCTGCTGCTTTTTACCCCAGCTGAAACATGATGCATTGATGCCAGAAGCACCTAGAATTGACATGGTGGTGTTGAGAATGGAAAAGTTATAAGAATAAATTTCTTGGTGCCACCACTGTTATCTATGCTATTGGTATGTCTAAAATCCACGTCTGCTTTCCATAAGAAAGAAAAATTTAAAAAAATATTAAATTGAGGTGAAATATTGCAAGTTTGAGAGATTTTTGAACCCTGTCCTGGGTGCTCATGGAAGGAAGAGAGGGTTAAGGCTGCAGTACAACAGGTTGTTAGCCTTAAAGTGAGCTGGGAGAAGGTCAACGCCAAGGACTGTTCTGAGCACTGAAGGTAAGTCATTGCATCTGCACTTCCTGCCTAACACTTTTTATTTTCAACTAATAGGAATAGTAAATAATCTTTTACAAATTTGATATAAGGAGAGGTACATCATGGAAGTAACTTTCTTACTAGATTAACAAAGCAAATGGGGAAACCAAATTTGAAGTGAGGAAGTGCATGAGAGGAAAGAATTTGCTGCAGGAAGATAAGATGTGCGGGATGGTCGGGGCAGGGCCTGTCACTCCTCCCAGCCAGCTCTCAAACAGTGGTGTGGAGAACAGGGTGCCTCTGTGGGCTCTGTCCACAGCTGCAGGGGCTAGCAAAACACAGCTATTCTAGAGGACATACACTGAAGAGAGTCTTCTTTTGTTTTAAGCGTAATATATGCAATTCTTGATTACTTTTAATGTTGTTTCTAGCTCTGTAACTGGAGAGCTGACCTTCCTGACTCTGGATGTCTGTATTTTATTTTTAACAGTTAAGCTATCTTGTGTCAGAGATGAGTACAGATAGCAGTGACAAATGTGGATGCTTCTATGTTTTGGGAGGTAATAAATACAAACAAATCTGTGAACACCAAGGAGCAACTTGTATCCTGAGACAAAGGGACTTGTGGCTTGCAAAGTGACTCATGTCACACTGTAGAAATCCGTCCAAGATCTGGTACTAAAGTGCAAGTTTGAAGAACACAAACTGGAACCCTTTCTGTATGGGGTAGGCATCACAGGAACATCTTCCAACTCTGGTCACTCCCGTCCAGGGTCATGACACTTCAGTACCTTGTTGTGTTGCAGGTACTGGAAGACTTCCATGCTACAGTTGCAAGCTGGGTCTGTGCCCTCTGGTCAGTGGGGTGCCTCGTGTTTGTTTTCACAGGCAGAACCTGGCAGTCTCAGACTTGCTGCAGCTGGCCACCTCCCAGTGATGGGGACAGTAAATCAGAGTGCGTGTTATTCCGCAGGTCCTCTGCAGACTGAGGGATAGTTTTGTTGCATCCACAGTACTTGCAGTAGATGGAGTTCTCCCTCCATGACTTGTGCATCAAGCAGAGTAGTTTGGGGTGCTTAGTCATTTGGTCTGGGTCCTCTCTTTCACAAAATATTGCTCCTTCTTGTGGCTGCACCTCTCAGTGTGATTTGCATCTGAATAGTAGTCAGCTTGGCCTCATCACTGTTGTGAGCAGGCTGGTGAAATCAGTGTTACTTGGTGACAGTGGGAGGCTGTAAGACTTGCCTGGAGCAATGCTGGTGGACTGGAAGAAGCTTACACTACTCTCTTGAGGGGAGCAGCACAAGCTGCTTGTAACACAAGTTCTTAATTTATTTTTTGTTAGTTTTTATTTTGCTTCTGGGTACTTAACAGCTATGGCATGTGTGCTGGTTTCCCATCTGCTCAAAATGAGACAAATGGAATTGTATAGTTGCTTTCATATGTAGACTCTCAGTTCAGTTACTTCAGGACTAGACAATTGAAATGAGCTGTAGATTGACCAACATCTTGCGGCCATCTGAAGAACATCTGGAAACCGAGGTGAACTCAGAACATGATGGCCCAATTATTGCAGAGTCGAATTTGACACACCCTGGTTTTCTTCACGTAGGACTCCAGGGAATACTCTGTACACTTCTTCAGTGTTTGTGGGAGCATTTGTACATACCTTGGTCTTTAGCAAGCTTGTCTGGTCTTATCTGGGGAAAGGGTGGTTGTTTTTTTAAATAAAAAAAAAAAAAAAAAAAAAAAAAAAAAAAAAAAAGAAAACCCCAGGAACTCCCTTTCTTGTGCTGTTCTTTCTGTGTTTTCAGCACTGATCTAACTTTATAGTTGCAAAACCTAGAAAACTGTCAAAATGCTTAACCTAAACATAACACACTAGTGCAGAGTCCTTTTCCTTTCTGAGTGTATTTATCTGCTCACTGATTTTCCAGGAGGGCTGCAACACGGTGTCACTGATGTACAAACCCCTAAATGTGGGAGATGCCAGAAGGTGCCAGGTTTTGGTCTTCGTCCACCCATCATAATTCTTGTGTGGGTGTGCTTAGGAACAGGGATAGGAAATACAGCTAGTAACTCCCTTTCTGTGAGGGTGGAAAAATAGTGAGATTTAGCCCTGCAGTGAAAATGTTGCTATTTGGGGTTACTTTAGAGCCTTAATTTTGGCTGAACTGGTACAAGAGTTGAGGGAGGAGTACTGGAAAACTTGCCTGTTTGCTTCCTTTGTTCAGAAACGGACTCTGCATTACACTTCCTACCAAAGGAAACAAACTGTGTCAGGAATGTAATTAAAAACAACTACCACAAACAAAAGAATGTTTTCCTTGAATTGCTCTCCAAGAAAATAAAAATAAAACCCCTTTGCTCATATAATACAGGATCTTCCAACTAACCAGATTAGCAGTCAGAAAGCTCCCTGCCACTGACAGGGTCCGTCTGACAATGAAAAGCAGTTTGTCAATCTTTGCACTTTTCCTGTATAAACCTGCTCTGAAGAAAGGAGCTGTTTGCCATCATACCTATCTCCTGACCACCTCTTACTGGTGTGCAGTGTCCTCCTCTCTGTTAATGCTAATCTTTAAAAATAGTTTAAAATGTTCTTAATACATTAACAAAGAATTAAAAAAGGTTGCATTTGGTTTAAAACCAACATTCAGAACTGATTGCCTGTAGGAAAATCAGGTTTTAGACTGGGCAGGGCTGTTGCCCCTGGTGTCTCTGCACAGGGGAGAAGCAGAAGGGTGGCTGGCACCAGCAGGGCTGCAGAGTGGGTGGGTTCAGTGTGTCTGGGGTGTATCACCCAGGGCTGTGCACAGGGGACTGCAGGGTCTGCCCCTACTACCGACCCTCAAGAGGCAAGCATGGGGAACAGCGACAGCAGCCTGAAGGGAGTTAAATGGTTCTAAATTTGGGCTGCGGACGTGGCATATCACGTATATTTGTATGTTCTTGTAAGAAACTTTTGAATAGCACAAGAACTGCAAGTTCTGCTGGCTTTCTTAGGGTCTGCATAAGCTTGTAATATAGTGACCCAGTGGTGTGGTTTAGGATGACTGGGGTAAAGATAACTCAAAGTATAATGAAGTTTGGTGAGCAGTGCAGTGTGTCCTTTCAGCAGAATTGTATTTAAAGAGTGAGAGAGCTTTGATTTATCTTTTCCCTAATTATATATTTTTAGGAGAAATCTTTGACTATGAAATAGTGGGGATTTTTAAATAACTTTGTTACAATATGTACAGTACTAAAAGCAGGTAAAAACCTCTATCTGTGTGTAATTAAAAATGGAGAATAGTATCTCCTCACCCTCTCTTTTCTGATTGTGCATCCTTGCAAATTTGGGAACAAAACAGACCTGTGAAGCCCTGTTTATTCAAGTTAAGTCTCCTTATACTCTTGCTCTTCTGACTTTTCTGCCTCCTTTTAGTAATCATCCAAAGATAACAGGTTTATTATCTGCTGACACTGAAACACTCTCATGCCTTCTGTTGTCTCTATATACTTGGATATAGGCAGGCTTGCAGACCTCATCACAGATTTCCAGTACTGAGAGGGCTGATACAAAGAGAACAGGGGCTCTCGCTTCACAGCAGGAGGACATGGGGCAACAAATGCAAGTTGCACTGGGAGAGGTTTCATCTTGATATAAGAGAAATTTTTTACAACTAATCACTGGAACAATGTCCCTGGAGATGTGGTGGAGTCCTCATCCTTGGAGGTTTTCAAGATGGAACTGAAAATGTGTGAGACTCTCATCAGGGCTCCTTTTCCCGTGAAAGATTGGACCAAATGATCTTTCGAGGTCCCTTACAACCTGGGCTATTGTATGATCCTGCATAGTCAAGGGAATAATTAGAAAGTTTAGAAGCTGGTAGAAGATGTATGGAAGCATGTCTGTAGGAAGGGGGGAGGTAAAGAACAGGATCTTCTTGTAATTGCAATCTGTTTGCTCTCTCTTTTTTTTATGGCAAAGTGAGTCAGGCCTCTGTGGACTTTCTAAACCAAATGAATGATGATCTCGAATAGTAATGTGGCATTGCTAATGATTTCACTGCTGACCACAGCTGTTGGCAGTAAGGCCAGTGTTGTCATTTTGATTCTGATGCATTTTTTGAGGTGTTTTGCTTATTAAATTAGTTGACGCTTTTTACTTACTGTTCAAGGTATAATACTGAATTAATGAATTTGGGAAGGTGGATAGTGCAGGTTAAGGTCTATGAGCTTATGTTCCTTTTTGCATGATGCTGGTGAGGACACGTATCAGATTCTTAAAAAGTTGTTTAGTTGACTTTATCTGTATTAATCCTGGGGCTTGAAACAGTCCAAGTATAAGTAAAAGTAGTGGTGGGGCTTTTTCATGGCGTCTGCTTTGCCAAAGCGCCAGCCTGGATGGAGCAGCCTGTTCTCTGGTGCCACTGTTACCAGTGGTGTGGTCCTAATCTGAATCTGACAGAGTGAATGTCTGAGTTAAGGAATGAGGGTTGCAAAATGTGAAGATTTTTTTTGAGATCTGTGAAAAGATCTTGATTTCCTCCCCCAGCAGCTTTGTGCCTTGCAGTGCTTAAGCAGCAAAGTGGTTCTGACCAGGAGTGAAGTGGGGCCCATGGCCAGTTCATGCACTGGCAAATGTAGGCTGAAGCTGAACTGTGGAAGACAGATCACTTGGTTATGCCTTCCCTTGAGTTATAACAAGGTTATTCTGACTCAAGTCCTAACTCCACAAAAATTTTTAGTTAGGAAGACATACTTCTTGATATAGTTTGTCCTGAAGCTGTCATGAGCAGCAGTGGGTCAGCTGCTAACACTGCTGGTCTGTAGAGTGGGTTCCAGCTAACTTTAATGCTGATGTTAGTCCTCTAAATCTTTTTCCTAATTGCTTTTCTCTGCAGAGAAATTCCAGCTGAGCACATGCTCTCATGTCACTGGCAAAGAATTTAGTGTGGGCCTGACTTTCTGCCCTACAAATAAACATGAGATAGATATGCTTAAGCCTAGCAGCAAAGTGACTGAGATACACCTCTGTGGTCAGCCGTTAGGGTGGTATTCTCCAGAGTGCTACTCTCCAAATATAAGCCAACTCAAAAGAAATAACTTGATTGATCTGTATAGTCTAGATGCTTCTGAAACAAAGACCAGCTTTATGGAGGAATGGTTGATTAGGCTGCTTGGATAAAATACTGAGTATCTTTGCTATTCCTGGATTTTAGTTCACCTTGCTCTCAGAGAGTAGAGCCACAGAGTAAAGTTATCTGTTTGCAGAAACACTAATTCTCACTGAATCTTTCCTGTTCCTGAAAACACTTTCTTAGGTTTGTTTCAGAGACAATATAGCAACTACCTTCTAGACAAATAACATGGGCATCAGTTGAAAGCCAGCTGTTCTTTACGCTGTTCATGTGTTGAAGACCTCTCTTCTTTTTCCCCTTCCCTCTGTTGTTAAAAGGCTGAACTGGAAATCCCTCTGTTTTGAAAGAGATAATGCCCACAGAAATGGCGGTGAACCACCAAAAAAGGAAAATTGAAGCAAAGCCAGCATCTTTTCATTGCATTTAGGTTCTAAGTTCCATGGAATTATGGAGGAGTTAATACTTGCAAGGTCTGGAAGATGTGCCAGATGAGAGAAAAACTGGTGCTGTGTAGCTGTTGTGGACCAGGGGCTTTGGCTCCACTTAAATCCTTGTGCCGTGTAGCCCTTTATTCAGGGAGCAGGAACAGCAGGTCAGCTCTTTCTGTGAGGGTTTGCACTGACTTTGCAGACTTCTGATGTGCCTCATGTTACCTTCTATGCAGTAGCTGCATTAAAATCTCACCATTTTTCAATTGGTGTTTATGATGCTCAGAATAGAAGAGGGCAGGGTAATGGATTACTGGCAATACTACAGGCCAACTTTTTATAGTATCTTTTTATATTAATGAAGTCCAGCCTGTGGACCTAAGCAATTCTGGTTGCTTTTCCTTTAAGTGCTCAGATCAAATCACTAACCTCTGTCCTGAGGCTGCATGCTTTCCTTGGTTCATGTGTGAACATGAAGTGGCCAAGAGCCCAGTGTGGGCAAGTTCAGCTCTTCCTGGGGGGCTTGCTGCAAGGCTAGTGAAGGTTCTGCTGCTCCCCAGCTTTCTGTTCAGGTGCTGGGCAGCACTGGTCACAATGTGCTTGAACCCACCGCCCAGTCAGCTCAGTGCAGTGGCTTATGCCAGGATCTTGTGGTTCTTTTCTTTTGTATGTGTAGGGCTAAATTGTTTGTGTACATTTTGGCTTCTTCTACCTGACTGTAACAGACCTGAGGAAAGAGAAAATGTTGAGCAAAATTATGTCCTTGGTTACATCTGTGTATCTTCACTGATTTTAATTATATCGTTTGAATGAAAATGAGAACAGAACAATTTGCCTTGGGCCTGCACATACACCTAGTATATTTAGCCACATGCTGAAAAATATTCTTTAACCTAGTCTCTAGTTTGTATCTTCCCAATTTGACTTTTTAAAAAATAGAGCAAAAAGCCCAGAGAATCTAACCCTTTTTTTAAGGGGAGTAGTGTGACTTGCAAATATTTGATTGGTTCTGTTCCTAACTGTTCTGTGTAAAGCTCATTTACTGTTTTTCCTTTTAAACTGTTAGCTGACCTTACATACGAATCCCAGCTGTGCATTAGCATTGCTTGGGGATGTGTTTGTGTCTTTTGTCTAAAAATACCCAGCCGGTAGGATTCATGATCCATGAAAGCTAATTGAAACAATTTCTCTTCAAGTTTTGGCAAGCGAAGCATGCATTATAAGCATTAATATCTATAAATTGAATTGTTAATGAATCTAGACACTAATAATGAATGCAATTTTGCAGGCTTAACTAGAAACACTAAAATTATCAGGATCTGGAACAGAATTTTCAATCATTTTTGCTTATTAAATAGCAAAGCTATGCTTTTAATAAGCTAATCATTTTTATTTGACCCCATAGGAGTAGCTCAGCTGATTAGAAACAGGTTTCTAAGTGCAAAACAATGTTGTTTTTCTCTCACTGTTTTAACCACCACAGTGCTGAAATTTCCGATCGGATACTTATCTCCCATTGTGAGTATGGCATGAATGCTTATTCTGCAATTCCTCTAAAGGAATTTACAGCAGAAACTATATATATCCCATCTAATGGGAGAAAATTCTGCGTAAATAAATAGTGTGGGTAATCTGCCAAAACAATAGGAGCTTTCTTGAAAGATTTTTGGTGCACAAAAATACAGTGTATGAAAGTCTCCTCAGTCTTTGTTATAGCCACAAGTTGAAGAGCACTTGATACAATTCAAAACTCAACCAAAATCTTTTTCCCACCTAGTCTAAAATTAGCCTTTAGGATTATTTTATGCAGATGAAGAATATGGTCAGATTCAGAACTATGGCAAGAAAACCTTAAGTAGTGATGATTTACTTTTAAAGCAGTTTTGTGAAGTATGCAGTTTCTCCTGACTCTCGTGGCTGGAGACCAGAAGGACACAACGAGACAGATTATTCTTCAAGTCCCTTAGGTAAAGTTTCTTCCAAAACTGATGCTGGCAGCTCTTGCAGACAGGCTGTCAGACTTTATGGATCACTGGTGTCTTTCAGACAAGCAATTTCTTATACCAAAAGATTTAGTAACCCTACACCATTTGTTAAATGAAAAAATCAAACTTGCTTATCTCGTGAGATAATGGTGAAGAACTGTCTGTGAAACTGTATGGAGATAAAAGGCTGAAAGGGATGTCAAGGATTTATTACTGAATATAGGGCTGGAAAAGACCAGGAGAGGTTCCTCCACCTATGGAGACGATGGACACCCGCATGGGAAATGTATTCCAGTTCTTAATTCAGTCTTCTCTATTTAAGAGAGCTTTTTGCTTTATGTAATCTAAATCTCCCTTACTATAGTTCATACCTACTTGCACTTTTTTTTTGTGTTCCATGAACACAGGGAAAAGTTTTCACTCTGTCACAACCTTCAAATATGTAAAGGTTGTTTCCATGCCTCTGTGCTGCCCAGATAAGCAGTACCCCACTTCTTCAGCGTGGACAGATGGGATGGCAGGGAGGTTACTGCCTGGCAATGTGTGCTGGCAAGGGAGAAGTACTAGCGAGCTTGGCTGGGTGAAGTGGTGGGGAAAGAAACATCGACAGATGGAGGTGAATAGTGCAGTTGGGTGTTCCAAAATTCTTCACCAAAATACTAATGGGACAGGAGCGGCGTTCCATAATTTGATTAAAAACTCAATGGAAAATTAATGTTAATTTTACATGAATATAGAAATAGGTATTAAGCTGCAGAGCACTCCATGCAATAGTTCTAACTTAGTATAGCATTTTGAATGTTACAATTCGTCTCCGATATTTAGCCCATGTAATTTAGAATATTTTTACTCCTTGGACTTTCATGCTTATAATTATTTTGTCCGTGTGCATTGGAATGCTGTGCTACCTTCTCTCATGGTTGTCAGTGAAACCAAGAACACTTCCCCCGAGCCCCTCATTTGACAAGTATTTTTCCTGTACTTGAGGTTGTTGCAGATGGCAAACAGCAAATATCAGACGTGATGGCCATAACCACATCAATGTGCAGAACTCGGAGTGCCCCATCCCAAAGCTTAACATTTTCATCATTGATATGGATGCGAAATGAAATTTCTGAGATAACTGGGGGGGAGGAATGCCTGTGCCCACACCCCCATACCTGTCCTGGATTTACATGCTGCCCTTGGATGACATGTTGAGAGAAAAAAACTATCAGCTGAGACTTGATCAATGTAAAGACAACACCCCTGTCATATTAATGTCGCTAAGCATGTGAGAGGATGCTGTGGTGGGGTTTAATTTCTTTTTTAATTTCTTTGGTTTTTAACTTATTTACATAATGGAACTTGTTATAGTGCAGGTTTGGCTGTTGACTCCAGGAAGGAATATGTGAATATGTGTTCATGCTGCATGGGCAGTGCCTGCTGCCTGGAATATCTGAAAGTTTCTCAGATCTCCTGTTTAAACTGCTGATGTAGCTACACAGAGTTATTTGGCAGTGGCTCAAAGTTTGTTTCCTAACTTATTGGCCCCTGAAAGAGGTAGTAAATTTCTTAGCACTTACCCAAAACTGTGCTCATTTCTTGCGATTTCAACACTAAGGGGCTTGTGGAACAGCCTCAAATTTCCTCATGCAGGAAAACAGAGATTTTACATACTCTATTTTTTTCCTCTCTGTAGCTTTTGGTCTGCTTTCAGGTTTTGCTTGAAATTTGATTATTTTTGAAAATCACTTTTACTTATTGAGGTAACATCTCTCTTTAATGTGTTGCAATGCAGTGCAATGCTTGTGTTTGTCCTTTTAGGTTTTTGTTTCACCAACAGAATTCTGTTTTAGCCAAAGACAAGTATTGCCTCAAACTTATTTTTGCAATTGCAAAATAAAGGTCGAACAGCTGATCATCCTGCACTTAAGGTACCCAGAAGAAAATCACTTGCCAAATAAGTTATTCTGATAATCTCTCTTTTAAAAGTTGAAACTTTCTAGGTCCTTTCTTGCAGACTGAAGACAACTTGGCTTTTTGGGCTAGTCCTTGTCCATTTTACTGTGGTGCTGAGACATGTCAGACTGAATTTGGAAATATCCAGGGAGGTCTGAAAAGCTGAGGAGTTCCAATTGGCTTGAGGTCGTCTAATTTTCCCTTAGTAATGAGACAAAGGTAGAAAACAGTGTTAACGTTATTCCGTTTTGAATTTGGGGTATAGGCTTATGATTTCAAGTCTCATTAGGCTGAGTTAACATAAAATATTTGCTGTGCAGTGGTGAAATCAGGGTAGAATTACCTTTTGTGAGGGTTTGGAGTCTTTAATGTCAGGGTGATGGTATGCTGACTGAAGGAAAACTTGCCATGTTCTCTTCCTGTCTCTGATCCATGAGATACTCTTTAGGCTTAGCAGCAACTTTCTCCAGCTCTCAACTGATGAGAGGCCTCTCAGGGTTGTGTATATGGGGTTTTGGGGTGCGGGGAATGAGTATGTTTGTGTTATTTTTGTAGGAGACAGGTAACTGGGCATCAAGAGTTACTCTATCTTTTACAGCTGGCTTTCCCTCTTCTGACAATTAAAAAGCAAAACAAAACACCAAAAAAACCCACAAGCACAACAAAAACCAACAACAACAACAGAAAGCCCAAACTTGAACCAAAACAAGGTCAAGACTCACCTGTTTGCTGGTTAGTACATGTTCTTGTGGTGTTTCTGCTGTGAAAAGTCCATACTCGGTGAGATCAATAATAGAATTGTCTTAAATAATTGGAATTAGAATTAATCTGTTAATGACTAGTGTTTGGTTTTATTCTTTGGTGTCTCCTGCTTTGAAAGATAGATTTTTCCCAAACCAACAGCACAAAAAAAAAAGAAGTCTTGTCGGTGCTCCTGTCTGTTGGCATTCAGGAGACTAACTGCCTTGAAGTTAATGCCTCCTGTTTAAGTAAACTGCTGCAGTTGGGGCTGTTAGCATTGAGGATATTTGCATTCCTATTTACTGAACAGTAGTTGTCTGTGTTTATTTTATTTTAAATGAATTTAGTAGCTGTGCTTTTTAGTAAATTTAACAAATCCAGATCAGTCTTGGAGGCTGGAATAAACATTTATGAAGTGTCTGTGCCACCCTTTGCAAAGGGATCAAGTTCCCCAAGTTAACGACAAATTAAGTTAACCTAAATTAAACTTTAGCCTAAGTAGTCCTGAAATGTACTGCACTGCACAGCCACTGCAGCAGCAGAACACTTCCCAATGTGGTCCTCAGCTCAGAGCAACTACTGGCAAACTTCAGCTATGGAAACAGAACGTACTACAGGGTGCCTCTTCCCTGGCCCCTTCCAGAAGCCAGTCCTGAAGTCTCTAATGTGTTCCTGTCACAAGGAGTTTTGAGAATTCATCTCCTAGTGGTGCCCGTGCTGCTGGAAGGGAAGTTGCTCAGCTGCAGCTGTGCTTCTCAGTGGATTTACACAGAGCCTGCATTTTACAGAACCATCTGCTGCTTTTTTGGGTCTCTTGCATGGGAACCAATAGAACTGTTCAGCAACATCTTACCTAAATTTTGCAGTGAGTAGTTGCTTCAAGGGTGGTGAAATATAACTGCTGTCTGTCAGTGTGATACAGTGCTCTGTGTGCATTGAGGAAAGAACTGAAATAGGCTTTTTGCACTTTATTAATTCCTATCAAAATATTTAATACATTGTCTGATTTACACCATTTAAAGCTTTGTGGTCTCTCTTCCTTTTGGTTTGAAGGACAGTTGTCAGGCACCAGATATCCTATGGAAAAGAAGTTTCTCTAACTCTGAGAAACCTCTGCTGAAGTCACTGTACTGACATAGGTGTGAGTCAGAGAACACTCAAGCCTCATTGTCTGAGATACAATTGTAAAACAAAGAAACAAAAACAAACAAACAAACAAAAAAACCCAAGAAAAACACCACTAAACACACACCATATTTAAAACAAGTCCTAGAGAATGAAGGCTTCACCTGAGTTGTTTTTTCATTCTGTCTATAAACAGAAAAATCAATGGTGTTTGTTCTTTTATTGAAGAAAAATAAAGTACAGTTTTTCCCCACATGGGAGGGCTAATGGGATGATCTGGTCCACAGCACAATCTGAGCTCTGAGGGAGGTATCCCCATCTGATCTTTACAAGTTAGTCTTCACCTAGCCTTGCATGACACTGCTGGTGTGGAAAGTTCTGGGTTCTGGCACTTGCGATCCATCGCTCTTCTGAGCATCTCTGGAAACCCTGATCCCCAATGAGGGTGCAGTTTGAAAGTCATGGTCTTTTAACTGGCCAAAGGGCTGGTGGTGTTGGGGTGCACTTTTGTGTAAGTCTGCTTGCAGAGGGGTAACACTTGTGACAGCCACTGAAGTTTCATTGCTGGACTTTCCTGCTCTGTCCTGCTGGGGACACCACTTCTCTGAGAACACTATTAGGAACTGTACATCGACTTCTCAGGTACAGCAGCTGAAGTTATGCAATGAATCTGCTGCTTGTCGTCCACAAAAAAACCCCATGCTGTTATTCCACGTATTGGCCCGTTTGTTCTTGCTATCAGCCCAGAGCCCTGAAGAGGATCAGTGCCACTGACTGCATGGACACTGCTCCTTGGCTTCCAGGCCCTGGAGAACTCCTCAGCCCTGAAGCCACCCTAGTGGAATGTCTATTCGGTCACTTTCCAGACACATCATTTGCACTCCTAGAACATCCACAACCAGCAGCACTGTTTTTCCTCTTGGAATTGCTTCTGGCTGTTTGGTAACTTGAGTCTTTCTTGGAACAATTGGGAAGAACTGTGTAGTTCCTGCATGGTCCCTAGCAGAAATTCTTTAATAGGTCATCAGCCTTCATCAGCCAAGGGCACATTTCCATCACCATCATGATTATAGAGTTATCCCACCCTTTCTGGTAAAAGTTTATGGTTTTTAATCCCACTAGCAAGGGAATTTTGTGTGGTTTGGAGGGGGTTTTGTGGTGTGGGTTTTTTTTGTAAAGGTTCATTTTAAAGGTCCACATTCCTGTACTTATTCTTTGCTTTGCATCTCTTAAATTTTGTCACAGTCTCCAAGGAAGGGAAACAACTCTGGAACATCTTCTGGAGGAAAAAACAAAAACCCCCACCACAACACTAAGCTTAACTTTTAGACATACTGGATTTTTTGACATTGCTTCACTCCCAGTTGACAAATCATCTAAGACTCATCCGTGTCTTGCAAGCAACCTGCATGTTGGTTTTGGGTTAGATCGTGCATGCTCATTGGCAGAATGTACCTAACCCTCACCTACCCTGCAGTCTGGTATCAGTGCCACTGCAATCAATGACCCGAACCCATGGCTTCAGAGCTGTTGTGTGAGATTTGGTCCCTTAAAAGACTTGGCTTTTCAGGGCATAGAACTTTGTATGGGTGCCTGAGTGTAGAAAAGGGTGTGGTAGTGAAATATAAATCTACTAGTTGCATGGGAAAGGCCAACAGAAAATGATCACACACTGAACACTAACACAACACCTAGGGAATACCAGGTGAAAAAGAACAGTGCCAAGTTCGAGTCGGGCAGAAGGAGGTGGTGTTCTGTGCTGTGCCATTCAGCTGCCCAACTCCTGTACTTGGAGATGCTGCACACTCACGTGGGTTCAACAGTGACTAAAAATGAGAGATAAATAATTAATGGAGGACCAACACAAAGAAAACCCCTCTGATTCAGGATCTGTGAACCGGAGTCGGGAAGGGTATACAGAGGAATACTTGCTTCCTGTCTTACTGCCTCTAGGGGATGGTTGTTTCAGCTTTCAGGCTCCCACTCAGCTGAGCATCTCCTTCACAAGTCCTTTTTGATTGCCATCATTCTTCCTATGTCTTAAGTTTTGCTGGCCAGTGGCTTGAAGAAAATGTTCCCCTTGGTGTAATGTCACTCACAGTGATGACTCTGGATTACCTGATGTTCTAGTTTGTCTTTCTGCTTCCTACCTGTCAACAGCAGGCTGCTGGTTAATGCCTGCCAGGAGAGGCTTGCCCTGGCACTTGCTATCAGCAGCTTCCAGACTGCTGCACGAAGCTCAGTGACGAGAAGTGAGAAGTTCACTCCAGTTCCTGAGACTCCTAAATTTCTCTGGGCTTGTGGGCATGCTGAGAGCTCATCTGCAGGGTGGCTTTACTTCATTGTCAAGGGAAAAGAGAACTTTCGGACATGTCATTTACTGGGCTTGCTCTAAACACTAGATGCCTTTTAAAATAGAAAACCGTAAGTTTACTCTAGCAAACTATAGAATTCTATCCCGAGTTGATTTATTTCTCTTACAAAACTGAGAGCAGAGTTGCAGTGAGAGCTGAGCTAAGACTTCACCTGTCCAGCTCTGCTTTAGCTGTTCTGTGTCTGCTGGCTCAAGGACCTGGCAATCCCTGCAGGCTGCTAGCCCTGGGGAGCACTCTGAATCCATGTGTTGTCCTGGCTTGGGATGGAATTGCCTATGCCAGGTCTCCTCTCTCAAGCTAGTGTTGGTACTGCCACTCAAAGGAGAGGGAATCTGAGTAACAGGGAGTCTCTGCTACACTGGGATCACTTCAGGCTTTTCTTACATCTACTGTGTCACTGAGGTGCAAATGCACCATCTGAGACAGTTCTCTCCAAGAGCTTCAGTGAACTTTTACTTCTGCTCTATGATTTTGGTATTTTTTTTTTCTAGCTTTAATGGTTTTATTGCTATTTACAGTAAGCGTTTAAGTGTCTTATGCAACAGGTTATATATATAGTTATTGTGAAACATATTCAGTGAACAGATTTTTAGTAAAAGCATGATTTCTGTCTCAGTGTTAGGTCTCCATGGAGAATGCCCTTTCATATACCTAGTCCAGCCTGAATTACTAAATGTTTTTTTGAACTTCTTCCCTTTCTGCATTCTGTGTTCTACCATGTTTTGCAGTCTTGGGGGTCAAATTTAAGCCTTTGCGCTTTTTTTAATTTAGGATTTTATTTTAATCTAGATTAACAGATTAACATATCTGTGTGTGGATTTATTTTATCAATACTTTTAGGGCTGAGCCATCAATTTAGATGTTTGATGTCATGAGAGTCTGTTGTCACTTTCCAGAGGACTATAACCAAGGCTTATTATGATAGTAGCCCTCAAAATCAAGATAGAAGCAGTAGCAGCCTTGCAAATAATTACAGCTGCTATTTATTCTGATAGCCAATAGATGGAAAGCTTCACCTGGAAACATGCAAACTGGTAACAAGCTGTGCCTCATGTTGAGAGGTGCA
The DNA here is from genome assembly GCF_000691845.1 of Merops nubicus. Lineage (NCBI taxonomy): Eukaryota > Metazoa > Chordata > Aves > Coraciiformes > Meropidae > Merops > Merops nubicus. The sequence continues at coordinate 31,212 of NW_008585145.1, forward strand.
ACTGCCCCAGGGGGAGCAGCCTCTTGGAAAGGTCCCTCTGCTTCTGGTGCTTCCACTCCTGCCGCACCTCCTCAGCACTGGGCCAGTGCAGAAGCATCTGGAGGTTGCAGAGTGAGCCTGTCCTCACCTCTTAGCCTAAAGGTTTCCTGACCTGCCTCCTATTAAAGAAAGTGAGTAGAAAGATACTGTTTGGAGTAATTTTTGGAGTGAATGTACATGCATACACAAAAGCTGCAAGCGGAAGGCTGCTTTTAGATTATGCTCTCTGTGTGTATATTCATCTTCCCTTCTCTTCGTCTTCAATGTTTCAAGGTGGGTTGTTTTTTTTTTTTGTGGTTTAGGGTTTTTTTGGCTAAGTGGAACTGGATGTTGTTTGATACACACTGTTGCTGGGTGCAGGGAGGAGTGCTTGTGCACGTGCACACTTGAGCGGTACGATGAGAGCAGAGTTTATGGGGAGCTTGATCCTGGCATGTGATGAATGCCAACAGGTAACTGTTTTTTCTGTTTATTCTAACACAGGAACTAACAGACCACAATCAGTTTACAAAAGAGAAGGAAATACTTTTTAACAACACCTAGCAAAATTTGTGGAATTCATTTTAAAGGCCAAAAACATAAATGCTTTTTTTGTGCAATGCTTTCTGTGGCCTGTGAGTCAGGTGATGACAAATCAATCACTGGATGTGGTAATTCTCAGGAAGAGTATTCACAGGTACTAATGCACTGAGATTTTTATGTCATCTTCAGCTGTCCTGCTAAATGTGATTACAACTCAAATTATACAGAAGAATACTGAGCTTTCCCCTCAAACTAGAGAGATGGACAATAGCTCTAGACAATGCTTTAGCAGTTAGAAATGTAAATTTAATAACCTGGAGACAAGTAGTTGCTTGAGAGACCACTGATGTGCAGGACCTATCAGTAAGTTGTTCCATGTTACTGTCTGTAGGTGCAGTAGGAATAGGCAGGCCTCTGCACGAGGTTCTGACACCAGCCCTGTGATTCACAGGAAAGGGCAGACTGCACCTAAAACGTCTGGAGGACGAGAGGAGCTTTGGACTTTCTTCTCTTGGTAGTTTCTTGATAGTGTATTGGCATTGTTTTTTCCATCACTCTCTTGTTCACCCTTCAAGTAAAGATGCATTTTTTGTTAGTAGAGTTTTTTTGGTTTAGCCACTATTAGAATTGACTATATTATGCAGTCTGTTCTTTATTCTTGATTCAGGACTTCCAGTCTGTTCTTCTGCAATGTGGTAATGAGATCTGGGATAATAATGTCAAGCTGTATCTAAACAATTGGATTAAAGGAAGCCCTTGGAATAGGACAAAGGTTGGTGTAACTTAACTGGATCACGTGCTCCATCTCTAGCCAGCTCCCGAGGGACAAAGTTTTTACTCCTGGCAGAGCTTAGCAGCTAGCTTCCAGCTTCTTTCATGATCAGCATTTTGTACCCAATGTTTTAAACTGTTTGGAAAATGCAGCATAAGGAAGATTGAAGGTGTTATCTTTAATTGGACTAACTTAAAAAATTAATACTGAAAAGCTTTCTCCTAGTTTTGTTGTTATTGACCTGATGTTGAGAATAGCTTCTGCTTTTCTGAAGGAGAGGAGGAGGGGAATGTATTTTGCTTTTGGTTCTTTTGTGCTTTGATTTTTGGATTTTGGGGGGACAGAAGAGGTGGAATTTGTAGACAAAACTGAGGAAGAAGTCATGGAACAACATGGGGAAAGGTTCTATAATTTCCTGTAGCTACTATTACTCAAATCTTAGCGTTAATAGAAAATCTTTTCTAAGCTGTTTCTACTTGTTGGTGTGCCTGTGCTGACTATTCATAGATGCAGCTGTGAAAGGCACTGTAGCCAGCTTGCAGATGTTGGCAACATCATCAGTTCACTTTGCCTTGACCCTGGTTTTAAAATACATTCTCTGCCCCTGCTGCTGTGGAAGCTGAGCTCAGTGCCACAGGCGTAACAATTGGCCTAGGGAACACGAGTGAGGTGATAATAAGCAAGAGTGGGTATCTATTTGCCAAGTTTAAAACCAGGAAAATCTGAAAGGTGGATGGACCTTTATTTTTTTTTTTTTTTCTTGGTGAAGTTCTTATTCTAATTATTGTTAATTATACCTAGAGAGTTACTACCTTCCTGAGCAGTATCATAACTTCTTGCTTTGACCTCAAAATATTACTTTGTTGTTCTTGCCTTTCTCTCTCCCTTTCTCCTTGGAAAAAAATGAATGTTAGATAAGAGTGAGGTAAATTCTTTTCTAGCTTATTCATGAGCAACAACAGCAGTGATGTTGTTAATTATGTTTTGATTGTAGAGCCTGTATTATGGGTGGCCAGAGAACACAGAATTAGTTTCAGATTTTCATAGCTAGAAGGTGGGAAAATCCTCCTTTGGTTTGCAGACTAAGCAGATTTACTCTGGAGTTCATTGAGGCATAATAAACTGCAACTGGGATGCTTTTTCATTACAGCATTGCTTTCAATGCACAAATTTTACTGTGGGAAATAACAGCCCACTTCTTGGAGGATCCTATTCTCTCTTTTTACATACATCATCTTCAGCTGGTATAGGGTTTTTTTTTTTTTATCTTAGAAAAACTCACTCAAATGCATTCTTGAGGAACCCTTAATTAGCTTTTTGTGTCTTCATATAGTTTGGCATCACCAGTTAGGAGCCTGTCAAAGTCCACAGCACATCACTGGGCAGTACTCAGTGGCAAGTAGAATGGTAGCTGGTTACTTTGCATCTTAAATGCTTCAACCTTTTTATTTTCTTCTAAGTTTTGTAACTCTTTTACATTTGCAAAATGAGACAATAGATACTGTAGGTCTGGCCATGACTGCCCAATTTGTCTGTCCCTAAAAGTGCCACCCCAGGTCCATGAGTGTGGGGAGTGGCACTTCAGTCGAGCATGCTTGTGTTAAATCCCCCTCTGCCACCTCTCCTCCTGTCCCACACGCTGAGGTACCAGGACTGCTGACAAAACTGACAGGGAGATACTCATCTGACACTTCATTTTCTGACTTGCTGAATCTTCTGGGAGAGTCTCTTTGTAGCCTGTATTGCATTTCTTCTATGTTCTTTTGTTCCTTTCCAAGTGCATGTGTGGGTTTTATCAGTCCGTTGGATACCTTCAGCATTGGAAGAGTGTTTCTAATAACCAAATTTTACTCCTGGTGTCTATATTAAGCTTCCTCAGGTCTTCCTCATGATTTCTTCTGCAGAATTCAGTTTACACATGTTCCTTTGGGCTCTTTGCATCAACACTTGATAAGTACTCTGTGTTGATAAAACAGGATAGCACATCCTGGAGGATCCCTCAAAGCACACTGCACACATCTCCTGGCGTGGAAATGGACAAACTATCTTTAAGATGACCTTAAGAAGGGCAGACCCTTCTCAGCCCTGATTTCCTTAGAATTTAGTGGGAACTTAAATGTCTGATGAGAAATTTGAGATAGAACATGAAACAGTAACTTTTATCCTAAGTTTAAGGTTGTGTTGGCATTCACTTTGACTGTAGTAATTACAGTGAATTTCTTGTTTTTTTCCTGCTCTTCCAAATCTGTATCAGTAGGATCTTTCGAGTAATTGCTCAGAATAATAAAATGGAAGTGGAACATTAGCACTAATCTCCTTTGCTGGGATATTAGTGAAAGGGGAGCAAAAAGAGGGCAAATTTGTGTGGCAGGTCTGCAGCTCTGTGTCTGAGCCATGTGGAGTCTGACCTGAGGAGAAGCAGCTGTGTGTTGGCTTTGAACACAAGAAATTCTTGAATTCACTTTCATGACTGTATGTGGGGATGTTGGACATAACAGGAAATATCAGACTATTAAAAATTCTGATAAATTTCAGGGAAGTAAGCAACTAGTGAAATAGAAATAGGTGCAAGAAATATTTAAAAATAAAACAAACACAAGTAGAAAGAAAAACAGGCAAGGATTTAAATATATCATAAGCACATCACAACTAATTCATCTGATAGAGGTAGATACAAGACACAAGAAGTGATTGATGTAGCTCAAAGATTTGATGGTACAAAGGCACCTTTACCTGAAGTGATGAAAGGAAATAGGGCAAAAATCAGAATATTCAGCATTATTTACAATGTAGAGAGAGAGTAATAAAAAAGGCTGAGTAAATTCTACAGAGAAGAAAAAGAAATAAGAAACGGCTTACAGTATATATTGGGGCAGGGAGGGGGAGAGTAAAGAAATCATTACTAAACAGAGTCAACTAGTAATCTAAAATGGATGAGCTACTGAACTGATTTCATAAATGGGCATTTACAAAGGGGAAAAAAACCCAGCAGCAGATAGCCTATTCATAAGTAATGAAGACATTTCAAAATGTGGGATAGTAATAGAATGCTTGGAAAAGATGACTATAAATAGAAAACCAATTCTATGTATAATATGTGTCCTTTATATTAAATAAATTAATTACATTTTTTTGCAAAACACTGAGAACTAATTTGGAGGATAATAAACTGCTGAGATAGCAAGGGATTGCAGAATCTGAACACGGCACTACTCCTCTGTTGCCTCTTCTTTCCCTCAGAAAAGGTATTCCAGCTGGTATTACTCAGTACACAGAAAAATATTGTCTGAATTCTTTTGCCTCATTAGCTGTGAGGCGTAATAAGTAAAAAAAAAAAAAAACCACAAAAAAACCCAGACTCACATCTCCAAATCTTCTAAGACCTTTCTATTGCTGGGGGAGCGAGCGGGTGCACAGACAGGCACCCACCAGGGCTGAGACTGTTCCAGAGCACTGAGAGCACTGCTGGACACCCAGGGTCTGGCCACAACTCAGAAACCAGCCTGGAGAGAGAGGAGGGGGGTAGACAGACTATGGGAAATCATCACTTTGTGCCTCAAAGGCTGTGAATTCTCTGCTGCCTCCTGGAGAATGCCTCATGAGGAACCTTGTTCCATAAATTCCTGGGAACACCACAAAACGTTGGGCTCCTCAAGGCAGAAAGCTGATAGGTGTGGAAGGATGTCTGTCTGTGCAACTCTGCTGAAGGACCTTCTGTTCTAAGATGGTATGACCTGGATGTTTGTTCTTGTCTTTCTGGCACATTTTAATGACTCTAGTTACTTAGAGAAGTAAAATCACTGCTTGTTTAATGTGTATTGTTCCTGTAAGTTTGGATCAGCCAGGTTGGATTTATTCTGCTAGTGAGCCTTCAACACAATTAAAATCTACTCAAAGGAATGCAAAAACCCACCAAAAGTACCAGGGTACTTGCATTATATCAAAGAACACGAGTTTTGAACTTAGAGGAAGAATTTTTTTTAAACGCCTAACAGGTAGGTGCTCCCCCCCCCCCAAAAAAAACCCCAAACCCCCCCCCCCCCAAAAAAAAAGGCACACAAACAAAACAAAAAATCCAAAGAAAAATTCTTACCAATAGCTTCTAATCAAGGATTACGTTGTTTGACATGCACACATCACAGAAGAGAGAAATAGTGACAGCGCCATAGAATTCTGTTACATTGTATGTAAACTTCTCAATGATTTTTGTCTTAACTCTTGCATGCAAGATAGCAAAAGTAAATTCAGGAGGAGCTGAATGATTGTGTAAGATTTACGCTGCAAACCTAAGATTTTCCCTGCGCTAATATGTAGAGTGCACAGACAAAAAAAAAAATTGTGGAATTTATGCAAAGCACTGGCAGCTAGAAGAATGATGTAACAGTTGCTGTGAGATTAGTAAATGTGGATCCCAGGCAAGGCCATTTCTGAAATAATTTTTCTGAGTAAATCTGTGTTTAAGGGCTGGAAGTAATGATTTATGAAGAAATATGAAAAGAATTAGATATGTTTAACTTGGCAAAATAAATGAAGAGTGTTGTTACTTGTCCACAAGCATACAAAGAGCATAAACAGAAACCATAGAGAAGAATTGCTTTGGACAGGGCCTAAGGAATGCAAATGAAATGTATTGTGATCATAATACAAGGAGGAAAATGTATTTCAGATATCAGGTAATATCCTCCATTAGTAAGATTTATGAGACCCATCATGATAGGAGTATGAAGGAAATTATGGAAAGTCCATTGACTCAGTCAACTGAAATCAGATTAAAAGATGCAGAACAGTTCAGCCCTGAAAAGGAAACTGTCATATCCCTAACAAACATCTCAGGCCATAGTGAAACCGGGGCACAACTAAGATGTATTTCAAAGTTTTCCCTTGGCTTCATTGGTGCATAACGTCTGTCTTGGTGTAAGAATCCAGGTGTTCAGAGTGAGTGAGCCTTGGTCATGCTAAGCATGGGCTTCTCTCTCAACCAAAGTTCCATCTGCACCTTGTAGCAATGACTCTTCCTAAACAGTACCCTAGTCATATGCTCCTGCACTGAGTGTCCTTAGAACCAATCTGCAGAGAAACTGGGGACAGAAGATTTTGATCTCGCTCTGCTCTCCAGCTCCCAGGTACTTGCGTGGAGGTCCCCTAGACTCTAATGCTCACTACAGAAGCTCAAGAGCATTGAGCCTGGTGGCCTGGCACTGCTTCAGAAAACTCTGGCTCTGGTTGTCTGGTGATAAGCCTAAGTGGTAGACTTGGAAGTGGTCCCATTCTTTTTCACCTTCAGCAACTTGCTTTCAGGAGTCAGCTGCTGCCAGAGCTGAAGCAGACTGATGGTTTGGCATCTAGCACCAAATGTTTTTTTGGCACTGCTCCATATCTTACATCATGCTTAGCACAAAAGAACTGAGTATTTATTGAGCCTTTCTCCACAACTGGCTTTATCATAAGCTGTTGGGTCAGTGCTGTTGTCACAACAGCAGGTTTTATTTAGATTCTTACCTGAGAACATGGCAGCACTGCTCAACTCCTGGAAGCCTTCTGTATGGTAGTGGTTGGCCAGGTTTGGCCCAATTTTAGCTCTTTGTGAAGCAACGTTGTCAGTTCCCTTGTATCACGTTATCAAGGCTCTGTGCTCTGCCTTGAGTAATTTGCCACTTTCTCTTCAGGGAATCTGATGCAACCACATGTAAATGTTTAGAAGAATGATTGTCCTTGAAAGGTCCCTTGTGGATCTAGATCAGTGGTCTCCAAGGTGGGATGCACAAGACAATCCATTGGGGTACAGGAAGAAAATTTTTTTTTGCACATTTAATAAATTTTAAAAATTTAAAATAGTGCTTATTTTATCCTTCTTTTTATCTCTATTTTTGTGTATGTTATATAAAGTACATAACACAGTGTATATGTATAATTTATAAATAAATACACATATATTGGGGTGCATGCTTAACATTTTCTTACTGATGGGGTGTGCAGTCAACAATGTTTGGAGATGGCTGATCTAGGTGTTTAGAGAAAGACAAGGAGCATGGCCGTGGTGCAGAGTTCTTCCACAAAGAGAGTCCTAAAGAACGACATTAACCTTTTACGAGGGGAGAGGATGTAAAGATTTAAAGTAATGAAAAAACCCCACCATATAGTGCTGCTGGGAAGTTCTGTACTCCTTGTGTCCGTCACGTTAAGTGCAAGAACTCTTCCTCATGTACACTAAGCTCTGTTTTAGCCTTATCTAACTCCAGAGCTGCCAGGCAGCTACTAACATAACAAACCTTGCCTTGTCCTCCTGGCTCCTGCCTCTGCCGGTCCCTCACACCGGCTGTGGTGAGGTGCCCACCGGCATGCCCGTAGACACCTGCTGCCCCAGGGAGCATCTGAGCCCGCTGCGAGTGGCCAGGCGCCCTGGGTGCTGGAGCATCCCTACCCAGCAACCCCTCCCCAGCAAAGGGGGAGAAGTGTGGCGAGCTCCAGGCAAGGGCTGCCGTGGTGTCAGCTGCAGCCACAGGCTGTGTGACCACCTGGAATGTGAATTTACTGGTACGAAGAAGCGTGGCTTCGTGCTGGTGACCCTGGGCTTCAGCAGACTTGTTTCCAGTGGCACTGCCATGGCCCTGGTCACCGTGAGGCCACCTCAGGAGGTGGAATGTGCTAAATAAGGAGAAGTCATACCAGTTTTTAAACTATCGGGTCTCTGATTGGCATCTGCAATCTGATAGTTCTCTGAGGCCAATAACAACCAGATCCAGGCAGTTTGTCTTGCGTGGTGCAAATGACATTTACCTGTTGCCAAAGGTATGTGCTGCCAAATTTCCAGCCTTCGTTCCAAATGAAGAAGTTAGAGCTTTCCTTACCTACGATATGTCATTAAATATCACTCAATTACCCTTGTCTTGAACCTTTTTTTAAAAAAAACCCTCAAGCTTACTTTACTGAAAGGTATCCTGTCTTGATTTGAAGATATTAAAAGATGAAGAATCCTCCTTCCTTTGATAGGGTAGGGTTTTTAATGTCTAATCATTCTCACTATAAAACTGTGCCTTATTTCTAATTTAAACTGGTCTGGCTTCAGCTTCCAGCAATTGGTTCTTGTTATGCCTTTCTCAGCTAGATTAAAGAGCCCTTTAGGACCTGGTATTTTCTTCCTTTGAAGGCACTTATACATCGTAATCAAGCCATCTCTTGATCTTTTTAATAAACTAAACAGATTGAGCTCCTTACGTCTCTCATTCTGAGGCAGTTATTCCAGTTCTCAAATAATTTTTATGACTCTGCACTGTCTCAAATTTTCCTGTGTCCTTTTAAAGATGTGGACACCAGAAAAAAAGACACTCAGGTCAACTGTTTGTCCATTTTTCCTACACCCTTTAGACTGCCTTATTTCCATGGTATGGGTTTCTCCAGTCTGTAGAGTTGTTTTTATTTCTAGCTCCTGAAAACTATGACCACTAATGTCGTTCACTCCAGGTGAGCCAGAAGTGCTCCAAGATAATCTAGCACCAAAAAAATGTAATCCTTATCAGTGTTCTTGTCCCATTGCAGCTTTATTTTGAACTTTAATTTACTTAATCTGAGAAATACAAGGGATAAAGTTTATTTTCTGAATATCCTGTTAAAAGTGTCTGTCTTCCTTGACTGCAAGCTGTTTAATTCTGTCACTCATTCTGGAACTCCAGTCTGTCAGAAGGCCTGTGACAAGAGAAAAGTGGCATTTTTACTGGCTCTTAGAAACAACGCTGGCCAAGAGACTAGTGTTGGGTGTCACCTAGAGAGGAAAACTGATTGGAGAAGCCAGAAGTGTAACTCAGCAACCCTGTATGTCCAGTGTTTTCAGCCTTCTCCTTCTGAGAGAGCCAGCAGTGCTGGCATGGCATGCTGCTGGCAGGTCTGTGAAAACCTTCCCTGTGGCGCCCACCCTGTAAATCCACTGAAACCTTATTTTAGGGGATTTCAGCTTCTTGCATGGATAGTAGGTAAGAACACTTCTTTGCACTTAGAAATTTTCCCTTTTTTTAATACAGACTATATATATAATTGCTCCATCTTTTCTAATGTCTACCATTAGGTTTTTTCTTTTCCATCCTTTAGTTTAGGGGGGAAAACTGATGTTGGAAATCTGGAGCAACAAGCTCCAGAGACCTTTGGAGCCCCTGGGAGAAATGTCCCATCTGCTGTGCTGGTGCTTGCACTCTGTTCTGGGCTCACTGGACCTTTGCTCTCATCTGTGTAACTGTTCTTAGCACTTTTTTGCCCACTTCTGTTAACTATTTTAAATCATTGGCTTTCTGGATCTGGGATCTTCGTGTGTTTTACATTTTAAAAGGAGAAGATCTTGAGTTGTTTGGGGCTTTCAGAAATTGCCATAGATTTTTTTTTTTAACTGAGCCTATTAATTTTTGTAGAGGAAACAGAGGCTGCTGCAGCCCTCTGCAAGTGATGTGTGACCAAAATGGTGTTTGAGTTCAGGCAATGCTCCTAAGAGATAATATAGCTGGATGGTGGCCAGACAGGAGGACACGGTTCAGGAGCTGCTTATCCTCCTCTAACAACCCCAGAAAGCCACGTTGTTTCAGAAGGAGTAGTGCTTTCTCTGAGGGTTTTCTACATCTGTGTAGTACTAGTTCTAGGGCTCAACTGTTGCTTGGGTTATATTTTTTTTTTTTCCTGCAAAGTGTTTGTGTTTATTAAGGAAATAGTGCATGACACCCCCGACCCCACAAAAAATAAGAAAATCTTTACGGGTTTTGGCTTTGGTGAACCATACTGTTTATGCTGAAATCCACTCATCTCCTCTTCTATCCTGTTCTTGTTATTAATCATAGTTATCTTCTGCTGAGTAGGAGAGAAGTGGAGGCCAGATTTGGGGTACCTTGTGTTGACAATATTAGGCATTTTTTTCTGTTTTATCAACCAACTCTTGGCCTCTGAGGTATTTACCCTTGCAATTATCCACAAGGTAGGCAACAGCTATTCCCCTCGTTTTAAGACAGGGGGAGGAGGAGCCGAGGTATGGGAAGCTTCAGGTCAGGGCTTGAACTCAGATCTTCTCAACCTGGGGTAATTGTGCCTCCTTTCTCTTCCGTCTTTAAAAAATAAAGCACATGTTAGTTCTAAGGATCACTTTCATCTTTACTGTACTGCCTTCAGAAATTTTCAGTCATCCTGGCTGCACTGCAGTTGCCCACTAACGGCTGCACAAAGGCCGCTAGTTGCTTAGGCTCCCAGTTACAGAACATGGAGGAAAAACAGGAACAATTACAAGTTTAAGAAGCAATTTCCTTTCCTTTCTGGAATGGATGTAAATCTGTAGTCTACCCGAAGAAGCCGAATCCCTTCTGCGCAAACCCGGGCGCGTTTACCGGGATCGCAGTTACCAGGCCGGGAGGCGGGTGAGGGCCCGAGCGGGCAGCCCCCCG